>NC_133787.1:43388731-43413046 GCF_003597395.2 Chelonoidis abingdonii | reverse complement strand
CCCAGGCGGCCCTGTAGCAAGTGACTAACGCACTGCTTGTGCTGATCTCAGTATCTTGGAACTGAGGCCCCTCCATCCCTGATCTGCAGATGTCCCAAGCTCTTTCATTGCATAGTTCCCGTTCTTTCCCATACAAGGGATACGAACTACCAAGCATTGGCAAGATACCTTGTTCATTAGCTAAGCACTGATTTTCACTTGGACCTAAATAAGCCCAATGTTACTTCATCTCTCATTCTCATCACTTGCATGTCTGAAACAACTTTGATTCCCAGCTCTTGCCTAAGCAGTGCAGGAAGCAGCGAGGAATGACATGGGAAAAAGGCCCCAGGCTCGGCATTAAACCCGCCACTTAGCTGTCCCTGAGCTGTTGTTCTTCACGTGGGAGGCAGGGATCACCTTTAAACAATGGTTATTTTTTTTTAAAATGTAATTGATCATATAAGAAATGGATTCTCAACTGATCCATTAGCAGGAAGGTGAGTGAGAGACAAACACCAACTATTGTTCCATAAAAGCAGGGTTCTTAACTGGGGGTCAGGTGACCCACTCAAGTGGTCCTGAGGTTATTCACATGAGTGGGTCACGAGCTGTCACCTCCAGTTCCAAACTTGCCTTTGCATCAGCATTTATTAGTGGTGTTTAATATTGATAAAAAAGTGTTTATTGATTAGGGGGGGTTCCACACTCAAAAGGTGTTTCGCCTATGTGTAAGGGTCACCAGCACAAAGAGTTTGAGACCCACTGCATAAAGCAAAGTGATGTCCACTCAGGCAGTAGAGTGTGACCCTAATGATTAGCTGAGTGCTGACATGCCTGTGTGGAGCCTAGCAGAGAGGCCATGCACAGGGCAGGCTTTACACTAAAGAACTGTTCAATAGCACCAGAATTTGAGTCGTGAAACCCATGGGGAAGATGGCACTGAAGGCCGGTGAATTAATGTATCACAGTGGAAACAACAGAAGGACTGAGCAACGATTCTTGAGACTTTGAAAACAGAGGATTCAGCTATGAAATATGTCTGCTGTCCAAGATCTCATCATAAAGACCTCCACACGCTTTACAGTAAAGATTAACATGCTAGCTCTTCTTTGTATTCTTTATACAACATTAAAGGTGAACTTTACTCTTAAACTGTTTGACTTATTTATGGAATATAAGCAGGCAAATGCTCTAATGAATACCATGAACAAGCTTAAAATGAAATGTCATTTTACAGCAGCCCCTATGTGTAAGCATCCCATTCATTTAGCAACTGACCAATATGGAAATGCAGCAGACACAACATGATGGCCAGGCAGTGCTAATAAACCACCGTGAAATACAAGGTGATTGTTTTAAGCCTCTAGTGGTTCTCTTACCTTAATTGGCACACAGTCTCTACTCTAAAATCATCACATGAGATCATAAAGCCAGCAAGTTTGCCAGAGATATGGCAGTTGAAGAAAAGATTAATTAAAAGCCAATTATCAGCTGAAGATATCTTGGTTTTGCTTGATAGTCTCGTCTTTTTGCTACCCTGCTCACTCATCCTCTAGGGAACTGGGAGGGGAAATGGTACTTATTTAGGCAAATCTCTCTCAACTCCAAGGAAGAGTGAATTAATCTTGCCCTCATTAGCGCAAAATAAGAAGAGAGTGAGAACTCTATTCCTGCAGCCTGCATAACCATAACAGCCACTAAGTATAGTGTTACCACGTGTATTCACTGCAAAGACTTCTGTCTAGGCAAGTGCTCGTGTCAGTCCTTTAGCACAGCAGTGATGTTTCCACTTTCTATCTGCTCTGCAGAACCTTGGAGAGCTGCACAAACAAAGTACTTCTGAGGCAAGTACTGAGCCAGGAACTCCTCTTCATGAAGAAATTCCACCCTGAAGATGCCTTTACAGTACTTTATAAAGGAGGCCTGATGTGGGCGGAGGGGAAGAGTTAGGCCCACTCAGCGCCAGATGAGACTGAGGCATCGTCTACAACAACACAGATGGTCAGCAAAACTGTATCGCTCAGGGTGTGACAAAAAAAAACCAACAGCCCCTTGAAGCGCATTAATGCTTGTGTACACATGTGTTATTAGATTCATAGGACTTTAGAATCAGAACAGGACCATTATGATCATCTATTCTGACCTCCTGCAACAACGCAGGCCACAAGAAACTCAGCCCACTCCTGGTATCAAACCTGTTTCAGAGCCATTGAATCCTCAAATCGTGGTAACCGACTTCAAGCTGCAGAGATCTTCCAGCAAGTGACCCTTACCCCATGCTCAGGAGGAAGAGCGGAAATAACCTCCAGGGCTTCTGCCATTCTTGCCCTGGAGAAAAATCCTATCCCGACCCCAATTAATGAGTTGCATAGCTCTAAACCGCTGAGCATGGGTCAAGACCTTCCACCACGCCAGACACCCAAGAAGATTCTCTTGTAGTAACTCATATCTCACCCCACATCCCTCACAGACCACGGGCATATTTACCGGTACTATCAAAGACAAATTAATTGCCTAAATTTAGGCTATCCCATCATGACCATCCCCTCCATAAACTTATCAAGTTTAGTCTTTTTGATAGCCAGATATGTCTTTTGCCCCCACTACTGCCCCTTGGAAGTTCCAGTATTCACTTCTAGACTGACCTTGCTTGAAAAACCTTCATCCTACATTTCAAGTCTAACTTCCTGATAGACATTATACCATTCTTTCTTCGTGTCCATCATTGTGGTACTGAACTTAAAACCAGGAGGGAAGGAATATTTATATCTCTGATATAATTATAAGAGCAATCAATCTTCCCGCATAGCCTTCTTTTGGTTAGGCTAAACAAAGCCAAGCTCTTTTGAGTTCTCCGTGTTCATAGACAGGTTTTCCATTCCTCGGATTCATCCTAGTGAGCCCTTCTCTGAACCGGTTCCAGTTTTGAATTCCTCTTTCTTAAAATGGGAGACCAGAACTGCACACGAATATTCTAATGGAGTCTCACCAGTGCCTTGTATAATGTACTACCACCTCCTTATTCTTACTGGGAAATACCTCGCCTATGGCATCCCAAGACGCACATTAACTTTTTTAAAACAGCCATATCACATTGGCAGCTTCAGTCATTCCATGTTGATACACCAATACTGCGAGGTCCTTCTCCTCTTCTGTTACTTCCAACTGATACCTCCCATCCTATACAATAGTTCTTTGATTAATCCCTAGTGCATGACCTTGCACTTTTTCACTTTAAAATTTATCCTATTACTATTACCCAGTTTAAAGGTCATCCAGATCTTCCTGTATGATATCCGGTCCTTCTCTGGTTAGGCAATACCTGCCAGCTTTATGTGCATCTTGCAAACTTTATTAGCACAGTCCCACTTTTGTGCAGGGTCTGAGTAATAAAAATATTAAATAGATTGAGTCCCAAAACCAAATCCCTGAGGAACTCCACTAGAACCTCCTGGCCAGTTTCACCTTTCAGTAGATAGTTGTAGTCTCCCCTTTAACCAGTTTCTTATCCGAACCTTTCAACATCAGATTGATCCCCATCTTTTCCAAGTTTAGCTAATAATTCCCCATGTGGAAATGTATCAAATGCCTTACTAAATTGAGGTAATTGAAATCCACTGCATTTCTTTTGTCTAAAATATCTGTTGGTTGGACGACTCTACCTGTTGTAAAACCATGTTGTTTTGTCTCCAATTACCATTTAACCTCATGCCTTGACTACGTTTTTCCTTCAGATTTTTTCCAAGACCTTGATTACTACAGATGTCAAACTGACAGCCTGTAACTTGCCAGGATCACTTTTTGGTCCCTTTTTCTTAAAATAGAACTTGTTAGCCAGATTCTCCAGTCATTATGGTTCAAACTCCTGAGTTACAGATTCAGTTAAAAAATTCTTTGCTAAGGCTTGCATTCATTGCCAGTTCTTAATATTCTTGACTGAAGATATATCTGGCCCTGAAAAATTTTGTCCATTAAGTCGTTCGAACTATTCGGCTTCCACCTGCGATGTGTAATAATACTAACCACTCCATAATCCTCATTCCCATTCAACTTCCTTGCTTTGTTTTCTTCTTATTATATAGCTTATGAACCTTTTACTATTGGTTTTAATTCCCTTTGCAAGGGAAAACTCAACTCTACATGGCTTTTGGCCTTTCTCACTTTATCCCTACATGTTCTGACCTCAATAAGGTAGCTTTCCTTGCTGATCACTCCCATCTTCCACTCCTTGTAGGCTGCTTTTTCTTAATCACCTCTCTGAGATGCTTGCTCATCCAGCTTGGTCTACAATTCCTGCCTATGAATTCCCCCCCACCCCCGCCCCCTTCTTGGGATGCAGGCTTATGATAGTTTCTGCAACTTTGACTTGAAGTAATTCCAGGCTTCCTCCACCTTTAGATCCCCAAGTTCTTCATGTCGGCATAGGGTGGCTACACGAGATCTTACAGCTCATCAGTACAGCTGTGCTGCTGTAAGGTCACTAGTGTAGACATGGCCTGAGATCATCCTGAATAAAGCTGGTCACAACTGTGCTCACACCATGGCACAATTGTGGCACTATGCAAGTTCTCTCCAGTCCATTAACATAAACAGAATATACGCTTAGATGAAAGTAAAAATCTTTATTGCTATGTCTGCTAAAAAGTTGATCAAAAATATTCTTCCTTTCTGAACTGTTCTGTATATCTTAGTAAAGAATCAATGGAATCACATTTTAACCCGAAGGATCTTCCTTCTTTTGCTCCCACATACATTGGGTGTGGTGCTGAAGGTGCATTCAGTGTAACAATCTACTTCCACACACAATGGAAGAGGGGTATTGTTATAGCTGCATGCTAGAGTCATAAAATAGTATACATTTCGTTTTAAAACAAAGGCATGAAAAATAGTTTTGCTGCAATTTATCTTTAACATGCTCTAGCTCATGTGACAGGTTAAAAAAGCTAACACATTTCAAAAATATCAAAAATACACAAGTCTGAAGATTGCAATAGAACAGTGGACAATGATTGCAGAAAAACTACTATGTGAGCCCACTGCCTAAAGGCCCTTTGGCACAAAACCTACATCCTCCAGGAGAGTGGAGAAACTCCAGGGTTATGAGGACTGGTAGATGTGGCTGAATGTTCTGTAAACTAAAGAAAGAGTGGTAGATCTTAAGAGCAACTTATCCCCATGACAGAGAGAGTATCCTTAAGTGTTTGCCACATTCTGGAATGAAATTAACCCTTGCCCCACAGTTTAGGAGTCGCGGCAGTTTCTATCAGGCAGCCTCAGCCTCACCTACTCTAGGCAGCTAGGAGCAGTTTGAAGGCTGCTAACTGGCTAAGAATTTCTTATCTTCAATACTTTTTGCCTTGGAATTAGTTTGCTTTTATATCAGATGTTTTGTTCATTAGTTCCTTCTACTGGAACCTTACTGAACAAGTAAAGCAGATAAGTTAGTGCCTTAGGAGTATCTGCTGCTGTTGAAAGTGCACACCAAGAGGGAGAGAATTACTTGAGACTTGACACATGGAATAATACTAACTGGAAAACTGTAGCCCCTCCACGGGGAAAGCGGCAGCTCCAACTTCTCTTCCATGGACAGTTTCCTTATTACACAGATGCTCTAGGACAGTGATTCTCAACCTTTTCCATATTTTTATTACTAGAAGAAGGGGAGAGTGGCCACAACCCCCAAGTCAAGAAACCCTCTTCTATACTAAGGTTGTGTTTACTGGGAATCTCTCACTGCTGCAGAGATGATAGCAATTGTGCAATGGCCTGAAATCACCATCAGGGAAAAGAAGAGGCTATGGAGAACTGTGGTCAGATAGAAATTGAAATAAGCATGGAAAACTCCTCTTTCTTTGTATTTTGCCTCACCCTCATCTGAGAATCCATCACTAGGGCTGCCCCCACCAGCCCACCCTGTCCCCACATGGGTGACAGGATTCCTAAGGAGCTTGAAAATATAAGAAAATGAAGTAAGTTGGGGAAGACAAGGAAGAAGCTTGCTGGCCCCTGGAAAGCAGGAAATCAAGAGGACAGGAAGAGGAGGCAGCTCAGACTGCAGCGTGGAATGAAACATTCTTCTCATAAGAGGTGTGTTAGAACAATGTATCAGAGCAAGAAGAAGACCTGTGTTCTGATTGGCGTTCATGACAACATGCCAGGTTGTGCAAGGACACTGCCACTAACCAATGAGTGTACAGGATTCGGAGGGAGGGAGCTGGTTACATTAAAACCTCTTTCTGCTCCAAATACATAGGATTAGAGAAACTCCTAACTGATGATCACTGTACACAATTAGCCTTTACTTCAGCAGCTCCACTCCACAGCTTCCAGGGGGCTGTAGAAAATGGGAGGCTCTGTATCTATACACTTCATCTGAACTTTCTGTTCTGCTTTCTCCTGCACTTTTCCCACTGAGCCATACAGAGCTGATAAATCAGTCCTCTCAATGACAGCTGCAAACACTCCCTCACAGCCCTGGCTAGTTGGAGCCCAGATATCATAATCAGAATCTAATTACTAGTCGGAGACATATGCTGGATTTTCCACATCGGTGCAAGGATTCCAATACAGAAACTTATTTGTAATAACACATACTAGTGTACTAGTGCAAGGATTTGATTCACATTCTTACTCAGGAAGAGGCGCACATTTTCATGTCAGTGCATTAGTCCAAGACTATACAAGAGGCTGCACTGCAGCTCTTCTGTAGTGCTTCTGAGACCATTGGGCTGGCTCAGAAGTTTGTTAAAATTATCGGTAGTGCAAGAATTAAAGGGATCTGCAATTTTTGCTTCTTTTTAGGAAGAGAACCTGAAAGGTTTTTTTGTTTTGTTTTTTTAAAGAATTTTTTTGTTCTTCCTGTTTTCACTGTGGACTCCTTGGATAACTCAGAGACAGAGTGGGAGCGCTCTTATACCCTAATTCTCTCTAGATTGACAGAACAAGCAGAGATTTTGAATCTTTAACAAAAAGGTTTTCTCCCAACTTCCAAGTTAAAATAGGTGTTAACAAAACTCAAAAGGGTGAGACCACCCTATGGGAAAGAGGCAGTTTTCTATGACATTAGCTAACATGGTAATTAAACCACGGTGAAATCCTAGGGCTTGTACACACTAGCACTTATGTCAGTATAACTTATGTCGCTATGGGGTGTGAAAATGCCGCTCCCCTGAGCTATGTAAGTTACACCAACCTAAGCACCAGTGTGGACAGCATGATGTTGGCGACATGCAGAGGTGGATTTATTATGCTGATAGGAGAGCTCTCTTCTGTCAGCATAGGGTGTCTGCACTAGCAGCACTGCAGATATTTTTTTTCCCTAGTGAAGACAATGCCAAGGAGTTTTACGTTCTGAATAATAACCACTTCCCCGCTATGAAGATTTCTCACAGGATCTATGATGTCAGAATCCCACCAGTTCTCCAGTTGTACACTGAGTATTCCAGGTCAGACAAGACCTGAATTTCTGATATAAAAGATAAGCAAACAATAAACACACCAAACAAAATAAAACTCACCCCAAAAGCCCAGAACTCTTTTGGAAAAACCTTTCAGACTTTCTTCCTAGACATAAGAAAAAAGTAAACACAACAAGAAAGGGCACTAATCCCATACAATGTCATAACGAGGCTATCAGTGTTGTCATACCACTAAGGGTATGTCTACACTGGAATTAAACACCTGGGGCTGGCCTGGATAGGGCTGACTCAGGCTTACAGGGCTTGGGGCTGTTTAATTGCAGTGTAGATGTTTGTGTTCAGGCAGGAACCCAGGTCTGGGACCCTTCCTCCTTGTGGGGTCCCCCAGCCTGAATGTCTATACTGCAAATAAATAGTTCTGGAGCCCACGCAGGCCAGCTGCAGATGTTTAATTGTAGTGTAGACAATACCCTGAGATTACAGAGGCAGCTCTCACCTCAGAGCTATTGTTCCTAGCTCCTGGACTGCAGACTCAGGAAGACGATCTGCCTGGATCACAGATGGAAGGTTGTCTTTGCAACCCTTTTGTAAAGATGAATGCTTAAATCCTGGAAAAGCAGCCGGAAAAGTGCTATCAGGGCACCACACTGCATACTGGCCCATCCAGGCCCTGAAGATAGAAACTGGAACACATTTGCCGTGGGCGCTGGGCAGCTCACTGCTACTCTCCAGAGTTGTTCTAAAGTCCTTTTTTCCTCGAGTGTGCTGATAAAAATGTTTGTATTTGGGAAAAATTCCATTTTCCATTTTGAGTTTAAAACTAAGCAGAAACTACACGGCTTCATCTTGTTCACTTCCTGGTCTGGGCACTTGCAGCTGGAGCACAAGCAGCCCTGGACTCTGATTCTGCTGAGACAGGCAAGGGTGCTTTTGCTGCTTCAGTGTAGGGGCTTCATATTTTGCAGTGTGTGTTAGAGGGAGTGCATGTGAAATGGACCATCAGAGACCTTCTCAGCACATGCAAGGCACTCTGGTGGCTCACTAGCCTTTACTGCTACAAACCAAACACCCTGATGGACAAGATGAAGACTCCCCACTCACAATTCTTAGCTTCTGCCAGCTAAGGACACCACACACAGCACAGACTCCGTGCTTTGCAGGGGATTCTGGCTTCATCCCATGTCTCGTGGATATGGAAGGCTCTGTCTTGAAGTGCACACCAGGGGGGTGGCCAACCCCCTATTCCTTATGGCTGTACACACTAGCCCACCCCATTATCATATTTGTTGTGGAGACAGCCAAACCCCTCCTGGAACTTCTCCATGCCCCATGGTCAGATCTGTCATTGGGGGCCCCCAACCCTCATGCCCCAGTTGTATCCTTCAGGTTGGAAGGAAGCCCCTGGATAACCTCATAACAAGTAGTGACAAAACTACCTCAGCTCCCCCAGTGCCCCTGGATGAACCTATCAGTAGGGCACTAATTCCCATGTGGAGGAATCCCCCCTAATACCCGTTGTGAGGTTACTGAAGCCCCTTCTCCCTAAACAGTAAAGTGCTGGGCAGATGGGGAGCAAAATGGCTCGAGTGCAGCCAATGAAAGTGCTTGCGATGCATATAAGAATCAGTTCTCTGACGGGTTCTGTGTCTCTAGTAAGCTTCATTGTGACAGGCCGTATTCTCTGAATAGTAAAGCCAAGTGACCAGTCCCATCATGATGGCTGAATCAAATATTTCACAGAACTCTAGACGCTGTGCATAACCACAGCTGCCCCCTCAGCTCCCACACAGAAACCAGCCCACTGCCTGGCAACTCCTCAGGAGGGCAAGGGTTAATGGCAGATGGTGGGACCACACATAGGTAAGTCTGCCTTCTTAAATGCCAGACAATCCCCAGCATGGAGCTTGGTTGCTAGCCCGAGTACCCTGGGCTCACAGAACAGCAGGGATGCTGCGTCAAGAAGCTGACAGCCCTGAGTATAAAGCTCCAGGCTTGTCCTCCACTCCAATAAAAAGGGAGCTGATGTCTGTTCCTTTTCTTCCAGATGCCAACTCCCCTACATTATGGAGTGGCCCGGTGGGGTTACAAAGCAGTGTCAAACTCATCTGGAGGAGCCATTGCAGCCTTCTTACTGGGCTCCTGCTTTGCACCACTCTCGTGGTGCTGCTTAATTTGCTCCTTCACTTCCTCCTGCAGGTCAGGGGGCACAACAAATCGATCCTCTGGCTCCAGCTGGGTAGGAGCAGCAAAATAACCTGTTTTCTTCTTCGGCACCTCTGTGGCTACCTCAATAAGGTTGAGGCTCTCCTCCAGAGGCACTATGGAGCCATTGGAAAGCTTCTTCCCATACAGACAGCATGTAGAAGGAGACTTCTGCAACTCGCACGTCTCCTTGGTTCCTGCCAGGAGGATGTTGCTATTCATGCTGTTCTGTCTCCAAATCCTGAAGAAGAGCCCCCCAGAGTCATCCTCTGAGCTTGCAGCAGGAGATCCCTCCTCAGCACCAGGAGGCACAGGCTCCAGGCTTTTTCCTTGACAGCAGTGGATGTCCACTTCCACCTCCACTTTGCTGCCATTGGTCATCACACCCTCCACAGGCTGCTCATCATCACTGTCCAGCCCATTGTCAGACTGATTACTCGAGAATGTGGCACAGGAAGGTTGGCGCTGAAAGATACTGAAGGGGGGCACGGGATGGAGGCTGCAGCGTCGCTCGGGTCGAGGCACCAACCCGGCATCCAGACCAGTTCCACTGTGCTCATCTGACGCAGTGGATCCCACCTCACTGCTGACTTCTGAGGCTGACAGCTCACTGCTGAACTCTGAGGCAATTCCACTACTGGAGGAAGGTGTTGCTGCTTTGGCAGTGGAAATAATGCCCCCAGGGCCTGGCAAGGTGAGGCCGTGCACCTCACATGTGCAGCTGTCCTCACCAATGTTCAAACACACCACCATTGCTCCCACATTGTCTTGGCAGCCATAGCTTTGGGCTAAAGTGCAGACCTTCTTTGCAGCAGCTAGTGGGTCATGCAGGTGGCGTACAGCCGTGACTGCCTCTGTATAAGAGAGGTGTTCCCAGAGGGCTTTGTTTCCCAGTAGGAGCATCTCATCCTCCACAGTCAGGGGAATGGAGTAGACATGAGGTTTGGGCAGGATCCAAGGATGTAAGTACGTGCAGCCTAGCATCCGAGTACAGCAGGTAACACCATTAACTTTGTTGTCCTGCAGTCAAAGAGAAGGCAAAGTCTGAGCAGTTAGCATACAAAGACCATTCTGAGCGCATTCTCTCCTGCCTATATACTTCCCTAGAGCTCTCAAGGAGGTGGACATGTCTTCTCTCACACAATGGGATTAGTCCATTACTAGACAGAAATGGTAGAACTATCAATAATAAAGCAGAAAAGGCAGAACTGTTCAATAAATACTTCTATTCTATATCTAGGAAAATATGATGATGAAATACCTCCAGTTCCAACATAACTAAGGAGGATGTCAAACATCAGCAAGCTATTATAGTTAGACATTTTTAATTCAGCAGATGTGGATAACTTGCATTCAAGAGTTTTAAAAGAGCTGGCCGAGGAGCTTCTTGACACACTGGGGAAGTTTCAGAGGACTGGAAAAAAGCTAATCTTGTGCCAATATTTAAAAATGGATAATTTGTCTGAGTAATTATAGGCCTGTCAGTCTGCCATCAGTCTCAGGCAAAATAACAGAATGGCTGATAGGAAACTTGATTAATAAAGAACTAAAGGAGGGTAATAAAGTTAATGCCAATCAACACAGGTTTATGGAAAACAGACAGCACCAAATTAACGATCTCTTATTTCATGAGATTAAAGTTTGGTTGACAAAAGCAATAGCGTTGATGTAAGGCCCAGTCTACAAGAACATTTAGTTTATGGCAAACTGGTGTGTGAATCTACCCCATGCTAGCCTGCCACAAGCTCACTGTCTGTGTGGACCTTGCTGATGCGCATTAAAGCTAGTTCTTTTTGAAAAAGGACTAGATCAAAGCAAATTAATGAACTGTTATTGTGCATCACCAGAGTGCACAGGGACAGTTAGAGTGCAGCAAGCTAGTATAGAGACAGTTTTATCACCCACCTTCCTGTGAAAAAGCAGCTACTTACCTATGCAGTACTTGTAATTCTTTAAGATGTGTTATGCACATATACTTTCCACTCAAGCTGGAGACTTTTGCCAGCAGTAGCACTAGGTGGTGCATGTGCCCCTGTGCTGCTTAGGTTCCCAGATGACACCAGCTCCCTCTCCGTTCCTTCACAATGCTTATGTAATGTCTAAAGTCAGGGGTACCAGAACAATTTTTACAGTGGGGGTGCTGAGAGCCATTGAACCAAACTGTAAACCCTGTATATAAGGGAAACCACTTCAAGCCAGGGGGTGCGGTAGCACTCCCAGCACACCTAGTTCTGGCACCTATGTCTGAAGTAGAAAGGAAGGTGGGAGAGTCATGGAACATATATCTGCACAACATGTGGCAAAAAAGAGGAAGTTACTCACCTTCAGGGTGACCAGATGTCCTGATTTTATGGGAGAGTCCCGATTTTTGGGTCTTTTTCTTATATAGCTTCCTATTAGCCCCCACCCCATCCCGATTTTTCACACTTGCGTCTAGTCACCCTATTCACCTTGTGCAGTAATGATAGTTCTTCGAGATGTGTGTATCTATGGGTGCTCCACTGTAGGTGTGTTTGTGCCCCCACGTTGTTGATTGGAGAATTTCAATAGCAATCTGTCCTGCCTGCACAGCTCCCTGCCTGTCACAAGGCTAGCTGGCATGCAGAGGCATTTCTCCCTCAGTTCCTTTTCTACCACAGAGTCAACCACTGGAAACTCCGAAGTAGAGAGGAGGAGGGAGAATTTTGGAGCACCCATAGGGGGACACATCTTGAAGAACCATCTTTATTGCACAAAGTAACTTGCTCCTCTTCTTCAAGTACTGTCCCTATGGATGCTCCACTGTAGGTGACTCCCAAGCAGTACCCACTGTTGGAAACTGAGACTTCGGAGTCTGATACAAATGACAGTACAGAGGCCCTGAATTGGGCGCATGAAGCCAAATCACTCAGAATGGCATAGTGTTCTGTGAAGGTATGTGCAGAGGTTGATGTAACTGCTCTGCATATCTCTGATATGGGGATACCTTTAGAGAAGGCGATTGATAAGGAGACTGCCCTTGTGGAATGCGTGCATACTGAAGATGAGGGTGTTACCCCCCGTAATTGGTAGCAGAATTTAATACAGCCAGAGACTCTCTTGGATAGTCTCTGAGCTGAGATTGCCACACGCTTTGACCTATCTGCAACTGATAGGAAGAGCCTCACAGATTTTCGGAAGACCTTTATCCTGTGTAAGTAGAAGACCAAAGCTCTGTCACATTGAGTGTATGCAGAATCGCCTCTCTACTGTCCATATGAGGTTTCTGGATAGAATATTGGGAGTTGAATGAGTTGATTCACGTGAAATGTAGAAGTTACTTTGGGAGTGAACTTCGGATGTGGTCTGAGTGTGAACTTGTCCGGGAAGAACACTGTAAACAGGGGATGTGCCATCAAAGCTGCTATCTCCCCTACCCATCTGGCAGAAGTGATGGCGATGAGGAACACCATCTTCATGGAAAGGTGAGTTAATGAACAAGCAGCCATGGGTTTGAATGGTGGTCTAGTCAATCCTTTTAGCACTAGGCTGAGGTCCCATTGCGGAGTAGGGGTCCTAGATTGTGGGAAGAGGTTTGCTATAAATTTTAGAAACCTCTTCTTAATTGGGTGAGAGAAGATTGAATAGCCTTCTACCTGCTGGTGGAAGGCTGCAATTGCTGCCAAGTGAACCTTCAGTGAGCTAATAGAGAGACCTGATTTCTTTAAGGATAACAGAGATTCCAGCAAGGTGGCTGAATTAGGGATGACATCTTTGGATTGGCCCCATATCCGGAATCCCCATTTCTGCAGGTAGGTGTGACAAGTAGCACCCTTCCAACTGTGGATTAGAACCTCCTGTGCCTCCTTGAGCAGGATGTCTCTATGTGCTGGAACCACGAAGGAGCCACTCTTTCAGATGTAGGACCCATGGATTGGGATGAAGGGTGCAACACTCATTCTGTGACAGAAGGTAGGGAGTGATCGGTAGGGTCACTAGTGGACACAACCCCATCTGGGATGGGAAGGGTATCATGTCTGTCTGGGCCAGGTGGGGGCAATTAGAATGTTTGCTTTTTCCTTTTTATCTTCAATAGCACCTTTAGCAATAGAGGGAATGGAGGAAAGGCCTAAAGAAGGTACTTGTTTCAAGGGACGAGGAGAGCATCTCCCTTGGAGTGTTGTAAGATCCCCACTCTAGAGCAATAAGGTGGACATTTCTTGTTCTGGTAGGTAGCAAACAAATCTATCTCTGTGTAATGAGGTGGCTACCTGTTCCTGCCCTTTGGGGCTTAAAACAGCCCAGGAGAGGGCTGTAGCTGGGGCAAGAAGCCTGGGCTGATTGGGAGAAAGCAGGCCCCGCTGTGGCCAGGTCCCAATCAGGCCCAGCTGGCCCCTATAAGAAGCAGTGAGCCAGGAGCTCAGTCAGTTTCTCTCTGGCTGTAGAGGGAGAAGGGCCTGGCTGCAGGGAGCTAGACAAGGTACCTTAAGTGGAGCAGGGCTGGGGAAAGGCAGAGGAGCTGGGGAGCTCCTGCCTGAAAAGCCCCAGGCTGCGGCCTAGCATTAGGCCAAGAGGTACTGGGGGTTGCAGGGGGCAACCCAGGGGTAGGCAAAGGCAGAAGGTCCAAACCCAGTTGAAAGAGGCACTGGGGTCCAGGGAGGGACTTGGGGCCAGAGGACAGGCGGATCACTAGCCTGCAGAGGGTGCTCTGGGCTGGAAATTGAGCTAATTCCCGGAAGTCAACAGCAGGAGGCACCGCGGGGGTGAGTCAGGCCCATCTACACTCTGGTAACCCCCATTGCTGGAATGTAAAATGGTTGGCTCTACTTCCCACTCGTGGTCGAGCGGGAACTTGCAGTTGAGGCTGTCAGCCATTGGGTTGTGTATTCCTGGTAGATAGGCCGCTGATATTACGATGTTGTGAGAGATGCACCAATTCCACAGCTTCAGAGGTACTGTGCACAAAGAATGAGATCTGGTGCCTCCTTGACGGTTTATGCTGTACATACAGGCCATGTTGTCTGTCATGACCTTCATCAGTGTGAGGAAGTGAGCACTTGCATTTCAAACAGCTCTGAGCTCCAGCAGGTTGATGTGGAGACATATCTCTGACAGGAAGCATTTGCCCTGAACAGTGTGACCACTGAGATGCGCCCCCCAGCCTATGAGGGATGCATTGGTGGTCAGAAGAAGGGATGGGGAAAACTGAGTGAATGGGATCCCCATGCAAACATTCATTGGGTCCTTCCACCAGATCAAGGATTGCTTGACTACGATGGGCACTGACAGGAGATTGTTTATATTGTCTTTGTTTGGTCTGTATACCAATCATGCTTGGAGGCCCTCTCATGCACAGTCTGGCATGAGCAATGATTGATGTGCCTGTGGCCATGTGCTCCAGCAACTATCTGGCCAAGATCTGAGGACTGGATTTTATTGTCTCTATCAAAGAGGAGAGACTGAGAAATCTAAGATGTGGTAGGAGCGCCCTCGCCTGAATGGAATCAAGGTTGGTGCGTATAAAAACTAGTTTTGAACTAACGTTAAGGACGATTTTTGTTCATTGATTTGTAGCCCAGTCTCAGAAATAAGTCTTCTGTGGTATGAATGACTCATTGGGCCTCTGCAAAGAACCATGTCCTGAGAAGGAAATCGCCCAGGTAGGGAAAAATCATGATACCCAGAGAACACAGATGGGCCACCACTACCGAAAGCACCTTGGATAACACCCTGGGGGTCAATGCAAGGCTGAAAGGGAGTACTCTGTACTCAGAGGCGGCTCCCGTGGAGGGTCCGCTGGTCCCACGGCGGACCTCCTGCAGGCATGCCGCCAAAGGCAGCCTGCCTGCCGCCCTCGTGGCACCGGCAGAGCGCCCCCCGTGGCTTGCCGCCCCAAGCACCAGTCCCCTTTTTCTAGTGTTGGGATAATTGTTGACAGCATAACCATCTTGAATTTTTGCACCTTGATAGACCTATTGAGCACTTTGAGGTCCAGTATAGGTCTCCAACCTCCCTTTTCCTTTGGTATCAGGAAGTAACGAGAGTAGAAGCCTTTTCCCTTGAGATGTGTGGGTACCAGCTCTATAGCTCCTATGTTGAGGAGATGATTCACCTCTTGGTGTTTTAGACTCTCACGTGAAGGGTCCCTGAAGAAGGATGGGGAAGGATGTTTGGAAGGGGGAAGTGAGGAGAAGTGGATGGCATGTCTACCTTGGAAAATTTCCAGCACTCACTTGTTGGAGGTTATCCATTCCCAGGTGCTGAGGACAGGGGAAAGGCGGTCTCCAAAATCAGAAGTGGGGTTTCCCAGTGTGAGATTGTAAGGAGAATGTTCTATTGGCACCTCAACCAACCTGTCAAAAGTGTCGCTTTGAAGTTGAGGGGCTGAGACAAGGGCGGTTATGGCCCTGATTGTTTGCGCTTACAGAATTTCGATTTCTTTCTCCGTGGCTTGTACAATCTCCGCAATGAATATTGAGGCACGTACTGCAATGATCTCAGCTTGACCTGTGGTTGAGGACTATATTTTCTTTTGTAAGCCGGCCTGTATATCCCCAAGGATCTCAGAATCACTCGAGAATCCTTTACCACAGCGATTGGCAGCATTTGGCACGCGGCTTGTCAGGGCAAACCCCTGGCGGGCCGGGCTGGTTTGTTTACCTGCTTCATCAGCAGGTTTGGCCAATCACAGCTCCCACTGGCCATGGTTCACATCCCAGGCCAATGGGGGCTGCAGGAAGCGGCACGGACCGAGGGATGTGCTGGCCGCCACTCCCGCAGCCCCCATTGGCCTCGGACAGTGAACCAAGGCCAGTGGGAGCTGCGATTGTCCAAACCTGCGGACACAGCAGGTAAACAAACCAGCCCGGCCCACCAGGAGCTTACTCTGACGGGGCACGTGCCAAAGGTTGCTGATCCCTGCTTTACCATGTGGAGGGGTGCATCTGTCTTCTCGGCGAATAGTTTTGTTCCCTTGAAGGGGAGGTTCTCTACTATTGTCTGGACAGCCTTAGAGAAGCTGGACAAATGGAGCCATGAGGCTCTCCTCATAGCCATCACGGGGGAGATTGAGTGCACTGCTATGTCAACCGTGTCCAACGTGCACTGCAGAGACGTTTTTGCCACTAACTGGCCTTCATTAATGATAGCCATGAATCGGTCTTTGTCTGTATCCAGCTACTGCTCAATGAAGGACTTTAATTTTGTCTAGTTCTGATAATCATATTTGGCTAGTAAAGCCTGAATCTGGAGAGTGGCTCTTCTGCCAAACAGGTCCAAGCACATCCAGTCTTGGTCATATAGGGTAGATTTAAATTGGTATTGGTGACCCCTTGAACTGTCCATGTCCATTATGACGGAATTTGGAGGTGAATGGGTGAATCGCTCCTAGCAGGGTCTAAGAGCATGTTGTTAACTGGGATGGCTACCCTGGTAGAGGTGGAAGAATGAAATATGTCAACCAGCTTGATGAGGTTTATACACCTCATGTAGTTGCACTTGTAGGGCCTCAGCCACTCTTTGAGTTAGGTCCTGGAATGACAAAGTCATCTGCCAGAGATGGCAGGGGAGGCATCACCACTTTGTTAGGTGAGGATGATGAGAGGTGGATTCGAGGAGTCTCTTGCTTTTCCATCTCCATTTCCCATTCTTCCTCCAAGAATTCTGGAGGGTCAAGTGTCCTTGACATTGTCACTGAAAGGGAACATCTCTGTGCCTGCTAGTAAATCATGCTAGGTGCCTGTAAGGCTCGTTGTCTCTGGGCCTACCAGGGGTCTCAGTTTGGTTACTGTGGGTAGGGAGCTGGTGGCTGGAACCATGGTTGCCCATACCAAGGAAGTTGAGGGCCAGGGGGGTACCTCTGGTGGGACTGGGGTCTGAATGGTGACAATGAGTGAGAACCCAGCTCCTCCGGCTCACTATCTGACTCCAAATGGGAAAGAGGTAGCACATGGCGTGGAGATGCAGATGCCAACGTGTCCACTGATCCTGGCAAGCTTGGTAACGAGGCTCTGATACTGAGAAGGGGCAAGTCTGGTGCATCGGATATCGAGAGGTCTGATGCACACCTGTAGTCCACAGGTGCTGACAGTACCGGTATCAGTGCTGAAGGCAGCCAGTGCCGAGGAGCTTGCACAGAGGGAGTTGGAGACGTGGACCTGGTTGTATGGTCCGTTGGTATCACGTGCGCCGGGGTCGGCATCAGTACTGGTGATTGAATTGACATAACCTTCCCCAGGGCAGACTGTCTATGTTTGTCACACCCTCATGGTACCGGTATCTCTTTGCCCGTGCCTACTGGGCCTTTGTCAGCTTGGTACCGTGTGTGCCCTGAGTACTGACTCTAGGCAGCTTCAATGCCATTGCTGAAGAAACTGATAAAAATGGAGAATGTTTCTGGCTTGAACTGGGCTTGCTACAGGGACTCACAGACATCTTCTTACTGGTCTTTAGCGAGTGGCTCAATTCCTTAAAATCATCTGCCTTCGACATAGAAGGTTGTGGTGATGTCTCACTTTGAGATTCTGGAGGCTGAAGGGCTGACTCCACGAGAGGAGTTTTAGCCTTAACTCTCTGTACCTTCCTGGACCTGGGTTTTAGCTGCTGTCACCAACCACACTTTTGTGGATTGTGCTTCTCCCTGAGGCAGTGAATACACTGCAAGTGTCCGTTCCTTACTGGAATGGAATCTTTGCAGCTAGCCAGGCATATCCTTGTCCAGGGGGTCTCCCCTACCTGGGTTGGTGGGAGGCGAGATCTTATCGTTGTTTTATTTTCTCTCTTTTTTTTTGGCATAGGCAACTAACAAATAGAACAAACAAAAACAAACAAATAGAAAAGAAAGGGGCTTCAAAGCAGCAAAAAAATTTGCAAAATTATCAGAAGTTAATGATCTGTGAACAGACAGCTCTCAGCTCCGTCTCTAGCATAGGGTGGTTGAGAAAGAACTGAAGGAGAAATGCCCACACACACTGGCTAGTCTCGTGGCAGCCAGGGAGCCACGTGTGCATGCACACATACCTACAGTGAAGCACCCACAGCGACGCTACTCCAAGAACTACACCAGTTACTGTACAGGTAGCTAACCATTTTTTCTCCTTTCAGTGATTGTGTACATATACATTCCACTGCAGGTGATTCATCTGAAGTTCCTGCACGGGTGGACTGACTTCAGATCATATGAACAAAGATTGTAACACAGGCTTGCCAAAGCTGGCATCATCATGAGAGGCTTGAGTGATGATGTAATGTCCGGAAAAGGTATGTACAGATGCCCATTCTGCTGCTTTGTAGGTACACCTCTACCCCGATATAACACAACCCAATATAACACGAATTTGGATATAACGCAGTAAAGCCGCACTCCGAGGGTGTGGGGGGACTGCACACTCTGGCGGATCAAAAGCAAGTTCAGCATAATGCAGTTTCATCTATAACGCTGTAAGATTTTTTGGCTCCCGAGGACAGCATTATATCGAGGTAGAAGTGTATCTGCTATTGAGACATTGTTCAAAGGCTGATGAAGTGGATTGAGCCTTGGTGGAGTGAGCTGTTATTCTCAGTGGAGGAGAGACATTAGCAAGAGGATTAATGCAGTCAGAAATCTAATCTGAGATTCGCTGAGGTGACACTGATTGACCCTTAACACTCTCAGTGTAAGCTACGAAAAGCCTAGGAGAGGTTCTGAAGGAGCTGGTTTGGTCCAGGCAAAACACCAAAGCTCTAAGAATGTCCAAAGTACGAAGACTTGTCAGCTTTGGAAGAATGCAGTTTTGGGGAAAAAGTTCGATGAACAGTTTAGTGAAAAAGAAGATGAATAGTTTGGTTCAGCTGGAAAGATGACACTACGTTAAGCATAAAGTTAGGGTACAGTCTAAGGGAAACCTTATCTTTTTGGAATATTGTGGACACGCAGGAACTCTTGAAGTTTTAAAACCCTCCTTGTGGAAGTGACTGTCACCAGCAATGCTGCCTGCATAGACAATAAGCAAGTGTGAAGTTGTACCCATAGGTTCAAAGGGAGTCCATGGGGTCCAACACAGTGAGTGGAGAGATGGCAGTAAGATCTTGGGTAGAGGTTTCCTGCACAGGGAGAGGAGGAGACGACGTTCTCCTAGAGCAGGGGTCTCAAATACGTGGCCCGCAGGCTGCATGCAGCCTGCGAAGTTATTTTCTGCGGCCCACGAGCTCCTTACAGCCCCCCGCCCCCCCCGCTTCCCCAGCGTTTACCTGGAGCAGTTCTGGCCCGGTGCTCCGGGAAGCGGAAAGAACGTGCAGTTCCCTGTTCCCAGCCAATAGGAGCTGCTGGGGGAGGTGCCTGAAGCAACAGCAATATACGCCACTGTGCCTTTGCTCCCCTACATTCCAGATACTTCCCAGAGCAGCACGAGGGCAGGGCAGGGCAGACAGGCAGGCAGGCAGCCTGCCCTGCCCCCAGTGCACGCCGGGCCAGAGTCCGCCCCCTGAGCCCCTCCTGCACCCCAACCCACTGTCCTGAGCCCCCTGCAGCACTGCGACCCCCTGCAGCTCCCCTCATCCCTCCTGTACTCCACACCCCAACTCCCTGCCCTGAGCCCCTGCCACACCCCACACCCCCCTGCACCCCCAGGGGGCAGGGAGGGGGCAGAGTTGGGGTGGGGATTTCGGGGAAGGGGTTCGAATGGGGGCAGGGAAGGGGTGGGAAGAGGTGGGGCAGGGCAGGGCCTCATGGAAGGGGTGGAGTGGGGGCGGGGCCGAGGGCGGCGGGGGGCAGGTGTCAATAATGTGGCCCTCGGGCCAATGTACTAGCCCTCATGTGGTCCTTGTGGTTATTTGAGTTTGAGACCCTTGTCCTAGAGCATGACCATAATGGAGGTCTAGAATCAATCAGAGCAGCCCAAGCCCAGTAAAGCCATGAAAGATACTGCATTGTCTGAGCCATCCACAGTGAGAGACACCCTGTTAGAGCTTGCTTATAAGAAACCTAGACCTGGTCCTTAGATCCTGTTCTGACACAGGACACATCATCTCTTTCATGAGGTGAACTTTGAGGCAGAAATCCCTCTGTTTTTTAGTCCTGGTGGGAAAGGATGTACAAGTACAGTAACTCCTCACTTAAAGTCACCCCAGTAAACGTTGTTTCGTTGTTGATCAATTAGGGAACACGCTCATTTAAAGTTGTGCAGTTCTCCATTCTAATGTCGTTTGGTTGCTGCTTGCTTTGTCCACTGCTTGCAGGAAGAGCAGCCCAGTGAAGCTAGCTGGTGGGGGCTTGGAACCGGGGTGGACTGGCAGCCCCTTATCAGTTCCCCACACTCCTAAGTTCCCTGTGCAGCAGCTGCCCAGCAGGCTATCAGTTGCAGCTGTCCCTCCCCCCACTACCATGTGCTGCTCCTGCCTTCTGCCTTGGAGCTGCTCCCCAAGACTCCTGCTTGCTGTGTTGGGAGGAGGAAGAGGGGAGCTAATGTCAAGGTGTCCCTCTGCCCCCTGCTTACCCCATCTTGCATAGAGCAGGGGGGATACATGACAAAGGGAGCTTCCAGGCAGCAGCAGCTGCAGTCCAGTCGCAGCTTGCTGATCTAATTAACAAGGCAGTGTACTTCTGACCCCACTCTTCATACTTAAAGGGGAAATGCGCATCTCTCCCTCTCTCTCTCTCTCTCTCTCACACACACACACACAGGGTGTGTGTCTCTGTCTGCCCTCCCTCCTTTCCTGCTGCCTTGCAGTGTGTGTGAGTTAACCCTTGAGGGCTCAGTCAATTGCTAGTTCATCATTTAGCAGTTAAGGCATTCCCAGGAAATATCCCACCCTCTGACTCCTCCACCTCAACCAAGCTTCACAATCATCATCACTGTGTACCAGCATTGTTTGTGTAAAACTTATACTCTGTGTGCGCGTGTGTGCGCGCGTGTGTGTCTTTTGTCTGGTGAAAAAAATTTCCCTGGAACCTAACCCTTTCATTTACATTAATTCTTATGGGGAAATTGGATTCGCTTAACATCGTTTCGCTTAAAGTAGCATTTTTCAAGAACATAACTACAATGTTAAGTGAAGAGTTACTGTAGGGCATTTGTCTCTCACATTGGCCCTCACCAAAACAAATCAAGCAGCTTTTATCCCTGTCACAGAAAGGCGTAACACCCCCACATGTGGCACACTTCTTAAAACCAGGGGAATTTTTTGCATAATAAATCTTCCAGGTAACTATTAAATGCTACCTAAACTAACTATACTACACAAAATACTACGATAACAATATACACTAAACGGGTTCTGGAACGCTGGCTAACTGAAGCAAATGCTATGGGGAGTGCAAATTCTTGCCATGTGCAATATGAAGGAACTGAGACAGAGTGGGGCAGACCCACTCCTTTATGCTCTTGTCTGAGAACACAAGGAGAGCAGAGGCTACCAATGGGAACGTATGTGTGCACAATCACTTGAAGGAGAACTAAAAGTTCATGTAGACAAGCCCTAGGATGTCTGCAAGGCACCTGACTTGGCACCCCACAACATTTTGATTAAAAAACTAGAATACAAAATCAACATGGCATATATTAAATGAATTAAAAACTGGCTGATAGGTCTCAAAACATAATTGTAAACAGGAAACCATAATTAAGCAGTTGTGTTTTAGTGGGGTTCTGCAGGGACTGGCTCTTGGCCCTACTCTATTTGACATTTTTATCAATGACCTACAAGAAAACAAAATCATTACTGATAAGAGTTGCAGATGACACAAAGATTGGGGAGTGGTAAAGAATGAAGAGGACAGGTCACTGATACAGAATAATCTAGATAGCTTCATAAGATAGGCGCAAGCAAACAACATACATTTGGTCAGAGGTGACACATGGGGGCACACACAGTCATATGCCCCCCAGATTTCTGCCAGAGTGGAAGTCAGGATGAGCGCAGCTCAGGGTAATGTGCCCGGGAAAGGCACAGGCACCGCACACCCACTGAGCCCTGCTAGAGGGCTCCCAGAGCAAGGAAAAGAGATGGGGCTTGCAGTGCAGCTTCGCCAGAGGGGGCACAGGGAAGCCCGTTGTGTCCCACCCCTTCCACACCCTCAGCCACAGTTACCTGCTTGGCAGTAGGTGTCTGGAGGCCACTGCGGACCGGAGACAGAGATGACATGTGTGGTGATCATGTGTCCCCCCCCACACCTTTAAATTGTGCTCCCCACCACCACCAAGAGTTGTGTGTTGCCTCTGCATTTGGCCACGCTTAAACACAGTCATACATCTACAAACACAGAATGCAGGCCGTACTTACAGGATGGGGGATTATTATCCTGGAAAGCAGTGACTCTGAAAAAGATTTGGGGGTCATGGTAGATAATCAGCTGTACGTGTGATGCTGTTTCCAAATGGGCTAATGAAATAATTAGATGTATAAACAGGGGAATATCAAGTAGGTGTAAGGAAGTTGTATTACCTCAGTATTTGGCACTAGTGCAACCACTGCTGGAATACAGTTCTGCTGTCCATAGTTCAAACAGGTTGTTGATCAGTTGGAGACAGTTCAGAGAAGAGCCATGAGAATGGTTAAAAAAAATTAGAAAATCTGTTTTATAGTGACAGACTCAAAGAGCACAATCTGTTTAGCTTAAAGAGAAAGTTAACAGATGACTTCATCACAGTCTATATGTGCCTATACAGAGAAGAAAATTTAATAACAGAGGGTTCTTCAGTCTAGCAGAGAAAATATAACAATATTCAATGGCTGGAAGTTAAGCTAGGCATATTTAGGCTGCAACTGAGGCTTATATTTATAGGCAAAGTGAGGTTAATTAACCATTTGAACAATGTATCTAGAGTTGTGGTGGATTTTCCATCACTGGTAATTTTTAAATCAAGCTTGGATGTTTTTCTAAGAAGTATGCTTTGGTGCAAACAGTAAATAATTTAGCATAGTCCCATGGCCTGAGTTATGCAGATCAGACTAGATGATCACAATGGTCCCTTCTGGCTTTATAATCTACGAAGGCATACCTATCGGGTGGACAGTTGGGGGTCTACGGGAAGTGGGTCTCAGTCCCGCTCCTAGCAGATCATTATATATAGAGTGACAGATATGGCAATTTCCTGCAAAATCTTTAATACTTTATTGTATGAAGTTTATGTATTACTGTGGGCTGGGACCATACGTCACCTCTTGGGGCGGGAAGATGTGATAGATGCAAGACATGGGAACTCAAAGACTAAAATGAAATGTGCCAGACAAGTATGGACTTTTGGGACAGTAAGTGTTAAGTGATTTTTTGTGGAATCCTTAGAGAGAAGGTAATGCAAATTCCCCAACTCTGGTTAGCCAAAAACCCAGCTTTTTGAAGCTATGCCCTGAGAAGAAGTCATTATCTGCTGACTACCTTTTATAGAAGGCCAAGATCAAAGCACGGAGCTGTATAAAGAAACGGCTGCCTTTGTTCTGGTTCCGGATCTAAAGTGATGAATATGTAACTGCGGGGGAAACCCAATGATGGATTTTGAAGAACCAAAACCTACCAAGAGCCCTAAGTTAGAGCTGGGGTGACCTCCTGGGGTTAGAATGCATAAAACAAGGTTACTCATCTTTGTAACTGTTGTTCTTCGAGATGTGTTGCTCATATCCATTCCAGGTAGGTGTGTGCGCGCCGCCTGCACAGCCATCGGAGAAACTTTTACCCTAGCAACACTCAGCGGGTCGGCTGGGCGCCCCCTGGAGTGGCGCCACCATGGTGCCGCATAAATACCGGCAAGAAGGAACTGAAGAGTGCCGGTATGCTGGGATA
>NC_133787.1:43248889-43376897 GCF_003597395.2 Chelonoidis abingdonii | reverse complement strand
CCCCTCCTCCAAGGACACTAGGGGAGTGATTCAGAACTGGTTCAGAGGCAAGCAATAGCGCCCTGAACCTACCCCAGAGAAGAGAAAGCGCGAGACCCAGCAGAACAGTACCGGCAATTTGCCACAGATTCTATGATAAAGAACAGGTAGGAACAGAAAAGAAACAGTCAAAAGTAAACGATTCACATTCAATTACATCACATGAAGGTAGACAACTAAGTACTGACACATTTTATAAGTGGTTGTACACAAATGCAAGAAGCCTAAATACTAAGATGGGTGAACTTGAATGCCTGTTATTAAATGGGAATATTGATATAACAGGTAAGGCTATAATTATGTCATGGAAGTCACGGAATCTGTGACTTCCACTGACCTCCGTGACATTTTCTGCCCTGGGGCTGGGGCTCCCAGCCAGCCCCGCCCTCATAGCTCCCAGCCCCCAACCTGGTGGGGGGACCTCATGCACCTGCCCAGCTGCAGCAGGAGGGCAGTGGGACGTGGGACCCAGCTAGCCCTGGAACCCACAAGGAAGAGGCAATTTTTGATTTAGTCCTAAGTGGCACACAGGATCTGGTCCAAGAGGTGACTACAGCTGCATCAGTGGGTTCATACCTGAGCCATTCTTTTTAGGTGACAAATCTGATGAACTACCCCATGTTGAGGAGATTTTGGAACAAACTGATATATTAAACAGTACTAAGTCACCAGGACCAGATGGTATTTACCCAGGAGATCTGACGGAACTCAAATATGAAACTACAGAACTAGGAGGAGAAGGAACAACTGAGGCTATCCATGAAGGAGTTGCTCATGCCGGGAAGGTGCACAGCATGGAGAGTGATGCTGTATCTGAGGCAACAATTCCAAAGGAGAATGGCCTCCACACAGAGGAAAGAGTAGCAGGCCCTGCCCTGTTTGTTGATATATAGGACCGTCGCCATGTTGTCAGAGAGCAGTTGGACATGGCAAGAGTGGAGGAATAGTAGAAGTGCATGGCAAGCTAGGCAGATGGCTCGGAGTTCAAGAACACTGATGTGCATTCTGGCTACCTTGGGTAACTAGAGGCCCTGGGCCATGTGGCCCTCCATATGTGCTTCCCATCCTACCAGGGAGACAACTGTGGTCATGGTGGTGCATGGCACCAGAGGTGTGAAAGGGATGCCCATCAGGACGGGCACACCACCAAGTGAGGGAGGCCAGGATGGAAGTGGGAGAAGAGGACCAGCTTGGAGAGAGGGTCCCTCTGTGTGTTGTAAGTCAAGCAGAGCCAGTGTTGGAGACAGCACATGTGAAGGCATGCGAAGGGTGTCACCGCGGTGCAGGTCGCCATGTGGCCAAGGAGCGAGAGGCCCTGTCGGACACATGTGTGAGGTCAATGGCAAATGTGTGCAATGAGAGTAGTGTGGGCAGCAAAATGGTCTGACTATACAAAGGCATGGGCTGCGATAGAGTTGAGACACGCCCCTATGAAGATGAGGTTGTGAGTGAGTGTAAATATTGATTTGTCTTTGTTGATGCAGATGCCGAGCTCGTCCAGTTTGGATAGTGGCAAGGAGACGAGTGCAGCAGAGTGCAATGAGAAGCCAGTCGTCAAGATGGGGAGACAGGGAATGTCCCAGGCGGCACATATATGCCACTACGATGGCGAAGACCTTGGTAAAGACTTGGGGGGCAGTTGCTATGGGAAGGGCTCTGAACTGGTAGTGTGAATTGCCTACCATGAAGCAGAGAAATTTACAGTGGGAAGGATGACTGTTGATATGAAAATAGGTATCCTTCATATCAAAAGCTGCGAACCAGCCTCCCTTGGGAAGACACAGAAGTATCAGGGGAAGAACTAGATAAATTCATGGAGGAGGGGTCCATCAATGGCTATTAGCCAGGATAGGCAGGGATGGTGTCCCTAGCGTCTCTTTGCCAGAAGCTGGGAATGTGAGACAGGGAATGGATCATTTGATGATTATGTGTTCTGTTCATTCCTTCTGGGACACATGGCGTTGGCCACTGTCGGAAGACAGGATATTAGACTACATGGACGTTTGGTTTGACCCAGTATGGCCGTTCTTGTGTGTCCATCCGGAAGTGGAAATTGTGGATAAATCTGTTGAGTAAGCAGAGCTCCAGGTTGGAGCTGCGTGACAGAGCTTCTTCTCCACCTCGGTGGGTCCTGCGCTTCCGTTTAGCAGCGGGCTGGGGTATTCCTCTTTCCCACATAATTTTCCCCATGCCCCTGGGCTTGCTGTCCACACCTTGCCAGAGCAGGGTTCCCCCCTTGACTCCTTGATGTGGGGAGGAGAAGGGGAGACTCAGTTTCTGGTAGCCCCTGAGGGCGTGGTGGCAACAGACCAGACATCAGATTCAGTCTTTCCCCTCTGGTGGAGTCTCTTCCCTAATACCTCGGGGCCCCAGAAGGGCTGTCCACCCCATTGGGCAGGGATTCTCCCACCCTTCCCCTCTGTACCTGCAAAGTTTCTTTCCTGGTGCTTGTCAGCATCTGCACTGCCCAGCTCTCCAGCAGCTCTCCTTCCTCCCATAGCTCCTATCGCGCACCCCTATCTGGCTGGAGGGGAGGCTCTTAACAGGTTCTAGCAGGCCCTTAATTGGCCCCAACTGTCCTAATTAACCTATCAGTTGGCAGCTTCTTCACAGAGCCATGAGCACAGGCGTGTACTTGGCGTGGTTCACCCCCACCCCGGACTCCTGCCCCTTCTGTAGCATGAGGGAGACCCTGGTGCACGTTCACCTGGAGTGCGCCAGGTTGCAGCCCCTATTCCAGCTCCTCTTAGACATCCTTTAATGTTTTTGGTTGCACTTTTCCCCTCACCTTCTTATCTACGCACTCCCTATCCGTGGTCCCACAAAGTCCAGGGACCTCCTGGTCAACCTCCTTCTGGCCCTGGCTAAAATGGCCATCTACAAAACCAGGCAGAGGAGGTTGGCTGATGGGGTCTCCTGTGACTGTGGGGCCTATTTCTGATCATCCGTCTGCTCACGGATCCGGGCAGAGTTCCTCTGGGTGGCGTCTGCTGGCTCTCTTGACATCTTCGAGGAGCAGTTGGCACTGTCTGAGATTCTCTGTTCGGTGTCCCCATCAGGTTCCCTTCGTCTGACCCTTTGACCTCACTCCTGTCCCTGTTATTTCATTAGTTGTTCCCCGGAATCATCTGGCTTCCAAGTCCTGTGGATCTTCCCCTTGGCCTGGGGGGAGGTCCTTTAGCAGTGGGCAGGCTTCCACCCATCCACTTCCTGGAACCCAATAGGACCACTCTCCTGTAGTCGTCTGGTTTGACCCTGTTACAGCAGATACCACTCCCTTTCTTCAGTATGAGGAAATAGGCGGAGTAAAAGCCATGGCAACGATGGCATTGTGGTACTGGCTCTACGGCACTCTTGCAGAGGAGGGCATCCACTTCCTGTTGGAGGAGTGGTATTGGGAGGGGTCCAAAGTGCGACCTTGGGGAGGGTGGCGAGGAGGGAAAGAAAGAACTCTATTAGGTAGCCATGGCGAATGACATCGGGCACCCACTGGTCAGTGGTAATCTTACCCCGGCTGTGGGCGAAGACGGCAAGGTGGTCGCCGAAGATGATGTGGGGTGTAACCAGCAGAATGAAGAAAGGTTCATGGTTCTCTCCAAAGGAGTCAAAAGTTGTGTCTGAGGGTACAGTGGGTGAACATGGAGGCAGCCCAGGTAGGGGCAGAAGATTGTTGCAGGCGTTGAGAGCATGGGCGGTGATGGGGTAGTTCAGGCTGGCGCTGTGGATAAGGCTGGTAAGTTTGTCAGGGGCAGGAGCAGGAGGAGGACCAGTTTTGTCGACAAGTGGGGACCAGGGTATCGAGGCCCAGGGATCGGAGGGTGGCTAGGGAGTCTTTCAGGGAGTGAAGGGACTTGTCCCTCCTGTCACTGAAAAGTTTGTTGTTACCAAAGGGGAAGTCTTTTCAAGGGTTGTCTGGACCTCCTTCGGGAAGCCGCTGACTTGCAGCCGTGAGTTGCGGTGGAGCATCACTGCAGACGTCAGCGATCGGGAGGTAGTATCTGCAGTGTTCACTGCAGACTGAAGCGTGACTTTGGTAACAAACATGCCCTCGTCTATGGGTGATTGAAAGTCCCCCCTGCTTGTCTGGAGGAAGAAAGTCCCTGAATTGTGCCAGTTTGGCAAAGGAGCGTGAGTCATATTTGGCCAGGACGGCTTAGCTATACAAAATTGGAGGCCCACAGAGAAGTAAACCTTACACTTGATAAGGCCGAGCTTTTTGGCTGCCTGGTAGGGGGTGTGTGGTGGGCACGCTCCGTAGCTTCCTGGAATACCAGAGAACTTGGAGGAGGGTGCTGGAAAAGGAAGTCCATACCCTTGGCTGGCAAGAAATAGCAGCGTTCAGCTTGCTTTGGAGTAGATGCACAGGAAGCTGGTGTGTGCCAGACTGCTTGGGCAGGTTGAAGGATGGCATTAGGGCAGTATGAGTGGGGCTTGGAGGATGCAGAATATCCACGAACTGGTCTTGAGGATCCTGGACGTTCTCCACAGGAAGTTTGAGGGCAGTGGCCATACGATGAAGGAGGGCTTGATACTGGGCATGATCATCTGGAAGCAAGAGAGAGGGAGGGATGAGCGTGTCATCAGGAGAGGAGATGACGCTAGTGGAGACTGGCGGAGCCAACTAGTCCAGCCAGTGGTGCAAGTGGATCCGGCGGAATGGGGGTATCCAAAGGGGCTTCATAGGTGGTGGCAGCAGATGGATAGTGGTGACGGTGTATACAATGCCACTATGAGTCCCAAGCTGCTCAAGAGGGCCAAGCCTAAGGGTTGCTTGGAACGGGGGGTCCCCTCGGGTAGGTGAACTGCAGATCGGCAAAGCGTATATAAGTTGGTGGGTAGGGCTGCCTGTTGGGATCTGGGCTGTACGAATAGGCTGGTGAGAAGGCAGGATCTGCCTTGGAGGATCAGTCCGATTCCGAAGAAGGATCCGTCAGAGGCAGAGCCGTTGGAACTGATGGGACCATCAGAGCAGCCGGAAGCAATGGAGGGGGTGGGTCCATCAATAGGAAAGGATCCTCAAGTAGGAATGGAGGACCGTGTGTGGTCGGCAGTGCGGGCTGTGGCAGAGAGCCAGCAAATGGCAGCAGCAGCTCAGTTAAGGGAGACAGGCACCCTGGGGTGCATGGGACCAGGCAGGAGATACTGGATGGTCCCAGCAGACTGGATGGCGGTGGAGGCGAAGACTGCAGGCTTGGTACCGGGGCCAAGGTCATCCTCGCTGGAGCACGGTGTTGGGATTTATGCTCAGAATGAGACTTCTTCACAGCGGGAGCCTCATCTTTGTTGTGTGACTTCTCAGCCGACCTGCCACGGCCTGGGGAGGAAATGCTACGCTTGTGCCCATGTGTGTGCTCTTTATGCACATAGTGCATAGTTGGATGTGGCAGTGTCACTGGTGCTGGGCAGGACAGATCGGAAGGAGGGCTGGCTGCTGGTGCAGAGCCGCTGTCCAACAGATCTGCTGGTGCTGGTTTCTGTGGTGCACGAGGGCACGTAGCCTCCACCATAAGGAACTTACAGGCAAAGCTCACAAGCTTCCTGAGTTTAGGGTGGGAAGGAGCAGCAGACAGAGCAGTGTGTAGCGATGTGAACTTTGCTGAGACAGTAGAGGCACCGTTGATGTTCTTTGGTCACTGAGAATGAGCGAGGGCAGAAAGCACCATACTCAAACCCTGCTTATCTGGGCAAAGTCCCCTGGCCAGGAAGAGAGTCCCACCAAGGGAAAAGGATTGGATTTTTATTCCTAACAAACAACTGACTACTAACAACTAAGAGACAGGAAAAACAAGGATGGACAACTACTCTATGAATAACTATATACAGCAAGAACTAGAGAACTCGAAACAAGCTTACAGTCACCAAGGAATGGGGGTTCTGACTCTGGCCACGCGGTGGTAAGAGGGTACTGGAGCGGCATCGACCCGCACAGCTTCTTAAAGCCTCAGACGCACCACGCGGTTGACACACATTCGGGTTCACAGACACTACTATGAACAATTCCAGCTCCAGCACATGGCATGTATACGCACCCGCAATTGGAATCCACATAAGGACCATTACTCAAAGAAGAATAGATGTTTCAGAATAAGATGTGACCCCTCTCCCCGCACACACATAATATAGTCAGTCAGAGCCCTGCTGCACAAGATCCAAATCACCCTAACTTTTAGCCCAGAAAATTGTGACCATTTTAAAATCTATCCCCATCCATGTGGTCCCATGCTAGAGGGAGTGAAGAGGTGAGGCAGCTCATTTGTTTCACTAAGTGAATGACCTTTTGCTTAGGTCAGGGTCTTCACCCTGAGCCTCAGGGAGACACCACAGGGCAGTTTGTTCTGGCATGTGGGGTTTTAGATATGCTGGCTTCTCATACCTATCCCTCACCCTCCCAGATATGCCCAGCTATCTGTTCAGCATGGCATTTCAAGAGTGCTCAATGCTGAATGTCCCAGCAGCAGCAGGAGCAGAGCTGGGAAGCAGCAGAGACAAAAGAGATGCAAATATTTATCTCTGTAGACTCTCTACTGTGATGCCGCCTGCAGCAGGTTAGAGCCCGGTGCTGTTATTAAACCCATATTGCAGGATGAATGCTGAGCTGCAGAAAGGCAGAAGAGACCTCTGTTATGATGGCTTTTTGCTCCTTGACTCTCCTGGCCTCCTCAGGATATTGTTCCAGGCTGAAGACTTTGGAAAGAAGCAAGGGTTTTCCACTGCGGCACAGAATAGCTTGGCATGTGCCCACATTGGCCAATGTCAGAGTGAAGCTGCCAGTCAGGTCAGTAGCATCATGTCGAATATAGCAGAGAACAGCAGAGGAGCCCAGCTTCTGGCCAGCCATCCCCAGCTTCCTATTGGAAGGAAGAGACAATATGAAAAGAACACAGCTTCTAATGACAGGTACTTAACAAACAGGTCCTAGGTATCAGAGCGATGTATATACCCATGACCCCAGGGATGCAGCTGAACACCCTGCAGAGACCATCCACACTCGATCCTGCATCAAGTGAGATTCCCTCTCTCCCATCGATGCGAGACGGCACCCTCTCCCTCAACAAATCAGCCACCCACTTGAGCCTCCTCCTCACATTTCTCACCCATTTATCAAACTGCAGGAACCAACAAATCCTTGCTCACAGATGCAGCCTCCCTACCCTGAACTGGGACAGGATCTCTCCTGTGCCTTTCTCACATCTCCATGCATCAGTCTGACCAGTTTTAACAGGTGCTCCCAGCACCTGCTGGCCTACCTGTGGGAGACCAGGAAAGTGTTAGACATGAAAACAGAGTCTATGTTCGACTGCTGCACCTCCTCCAGTAGCACATCTGCCATAGTGCATTGCAGGAGACGAGGCAGCTCCTCATTCTTGTCACCGTCGAACATGCCGTACATAGCTTCCACACTGTCGGCAAAGCTCCCCAGAGCCAGGGCCGACACACAGAGCCTATAGGGGGAGGGAAAAAGCAACTTGAATCTATCTGAGGTATTTATATGGCCTCATGACCATAGTATCCGAGTGACTCACAATCTCCAAAATATATCTCCTCACACACCCCTGTGAAGTAGGGGAGTGCTATTATCTCACTGTACATATTGGGAACTGAGGCAAAGAGAGGCTAAGTGACCTACCCGAGGTCACATACAAAGTGTGCAATGGAACTGGGACATAAATTCAGGTTTTTCAAGTCCAAGGCTAGTGCCCGGACCAATGGGCCCATCTTTCCTCGCCAGCACGGGGGGAACATGCAGAGCCTGCATGGGGAGTGCAGCGGCAGTTCTACCTAGTGGTTTCTGCACACACATGGAGAGCAAAGGCTGCTCTACCCAGGGATGGAGGGCAGAGACCTTCAGTGTCCCAGATCATGTGGTCTTTAGTCAAGGAAGGGAGTGGGGAAGGGAGGCCCCAGTTGCCAGGAGAAGGCAAATGATCCAGGAAGCCACAGAAGGCTGGCTAGCTCCTGGGGACAGCAGGGTTTGACTGGTGGTCATTCAGCAATGTATGCTGCCCGTGCCTCAGAACAGAGTGGGTGTCTCAGGATCCAAGTGTGAGCCCCACATCAGGCAATAATACTCACTTATTCCTCTGGCCAGCCATCTCGGCTAACCCATGATTCCAAAGCGTAGAGGAGAGTGCTGAGTCTGCCGTGAGGGAGGGCTTGGCATCAATCTTCAAGGTGGAAATGTGACTGCAGAGACAGAACCACAAAGGTCATTCTGCTCCCACAGACTGCATAACAGCCTGGGGCATCTCAATATAAGCGTTAGTGTTAAAGGCCAGTTCGCCCTACCAATCTAGAGTTCCTAGAAAGCAGCCCCTTGAAAGAAGCTGAGACCAGGAAAAGAGATTAAGGATGAAGCCTTCCATGGGCTGTTATGTATCTACAAGGTGCCAAGAGATTCTTTGCCTGACAGTTCTATGCTGGTGTAGAGCCAGCATCTGCATTTTGACTGCTACAAAACAGACAGCATTAGCCAGTTATGGATGAATGATTGTGGGAAGGGGATGTCAACGACTTTTGCTGTGCTCAGTGACCCAGTCAACACATTACTTCCACCTCTGGTACATGCTTCACAGATAAAAATGTACACCTTATTTGCAGTCTGAATTTGTCTAGCCTCAACTTTCAACCATTGGATCTTGTTATATATTTGTCTACTAGACTGAAGAGCTCATTATCAAATCTGTGTTCCTTGTGTAGGTACTTAGAGACTGATCAAATCACCCGTAACCTTCTCTTTGTTAAGCTAAATAGATTGAGCTCCTTGAGTCTCTCTCTAAAAGGTATGTTATCTAATCCTTTAATCATCTTGTGGCTCTTCTCTGAACCCTCTCCAACTTATCAACATCCTTCTTCAGTTGTGGACACTAGAACTGGACACTATTGCTGAACAAGTCGCATCAGTGCAAAACACAGAGGTAAAACAACCTCCCTACTCCTACTTGAGGTTCTTGTTTATAGAACCAAGGATCACATTAGCCCTTTTTGGCCACAGAATAGCATTGGGAGCTCACGTTCAGCTGCTTAACCTCCATGATCCTTCAAGCCTTTTTCAGAGTCATGGCTTCCCAGGATAGAGTTCCCCCTCTTGCATGGATGGCCTGAATTCTGTGTTCCTAGACATACAACTTTACATTTGTCTGTATTAAAATGCTTCTTGTGTGCTTATGCCCAGCTTGATAAGCCCTTCCCAGAGACCTTCTTGCTTCATTGGCCTGGCAGCCCCACAACTCACCTGAAGATGTCCAGGGTCTTGTGTTCTAGCACCAGGTTCGTGTTTCCAGTTAGGTCCAGCTCCTGCAAGGTAGCTGGCAGCATCTCAGGGATCACGATTTCTGTTAGTTCATTGCAGCTCAAATCTACAAACTGCAGAACAGAGAAAACATAACAGAGAGGAGATCCTTTCCTGCAACCTCCCTAAGGGCTCCATCACTACATTTCCCCTCCATACCTCTTTTCACCCCCATCTTCCAGCGCCCCATCGCTACATTCCCCACCCCATTTTGGATCTCTCTCCAACCCCCAGAGGCCCTTCTGCTATATCTTCAATTCCATATTATGAGGGGAGTGTAATATCTTCAGGGAGACAGTCTCTCTCAGTTCTGGGTCACAGATCACTAGTTATTTGCCTTAGCAGCTTCTAAGTCTCTTTTCCACTGGTATGTCAGGCCTGTCAGTTGCATTTTCATGACACATTTCTGGGATCTAATTGGCAGTGGGGTGGGGAATGTAGTGATGAAACCCACCACCAAATGCAGATCAGCAATGGGATGGAGTTGGAAATATACAGGCCAGTAAGCCTCACATCGGTACCGGCCAAATTGGTTGAAACTATCGTAAAGAACAAAATTGTCAGACACGTAGATGAACATAATTTGTTGGGAAATAGTCAACCTGGTTTTAGTAAAGGGAAATCATGCCTCACCAATCTACTAGAATTCTTCGAGGGAGTCAACAAGCATGTGGACAAAGGAAGTCCAGTGGATATAGTGTATTTAGATTTTCAGAAAGCCTTTGACAAGGTCCCACACCAAAGACTCTTAAGCAAAATAAGCAGTCATGGAATAAGAGGGAAGGTTCTCTCATGGATTGGTAACTGGTTAAAAGATAAAAAATGAAGGATAGGTATAAACGGTCAGTTTTCAGAATGGAGAGAGGTAAATAGTGGTACCCCAGGATCTGTACTGGGCCTAGTCCTATTTAAAATATTCATAAACGATCTAGAAAAACGGGTAAACAGAGAGGTGGCAAAATTTGCAGATGATACAAAACTACTCCAGATAGTTAAGTCCCAGGCAGACTGCGAAGAGCTACAAAAGGATCTGACAAAACTGGGTGATTGGGCAACAAAATGGCAGATGAAGTTTAATTTTGATAAATGCAAAGTAATGCACATTGGAAAACATAATCCCAACTATACTAAACTAAATTAGCTGTTACCACCCAAGAAACAAATCTTGGCATCACTGTGGATAGTTCTCTGAAATCATCCACTCAATATGCAGTGGCAGTCAAAAAAGTGAACAGAATGTTGGGAATCATCAAGAAAGGGATAGATAATAAGACAGAAAATATCATATTGCCTCTATATAAATTCACTGTACATCTGTATCTTGAATACTGTGTGCAGATGTGGTCGTCCCATCTCAAAAAAGATATATTGGAATTGGAAAAAGTTCAGAAAAGGGCAACAAAAATGATTAGGGGTATAGAATAGCTGCCATAGGAGGAGAGATTGATAAGACTGGGACTTTTCAGCTTGGAAAAGAGGCAACTAAGGGGGGATATGATAGAGGTCTATAAAATCATGACTGATGTGGAGAAAGTAAATAAGGAAGTGTTATTTACTCCTTCTCATAATACAAGAACAAGAGGCCACCAATAAAATTAATAGGTAGCAGGCTTAAAACAAACACAAGGAAGTATTTTTTCATGCAATGCACTGTCAACCTCTGGAACTCCTTGCTAGAAGGTGTTGTGAAGGCCAATACTATAAGGAGGTTCAAAAGGGAGCTAGATAGATTCATGGAAGATAGGTCCATCAATGGCTGTTAGCCAGGATGGGCAGGGATGGTGTCCCTAGCCTCTGTATACCAGAAGCTGGGATTGGGTGACAGGGCATGGATCACTTGATGATAACCTGTCTGTTCGTTTCCTTTGGGGCATCTGCATTTGGCCACTGTCAGAGGACAGGATACTAGGCTTGATGGACCTGTGATCTGATCCAGTATGGCTGTTCTTATATAAAGACATAGCTCTTAGGAGTTGGAAGGGAGATCCTAAATGGGGTGGAGAATGTAGTAACAGAGCCCCATGGGGATGGTGGTCAGAGGTGGTGGGAAATGTAGTGATTGGGCCCCATACAGATATGCGCAGGACACTCTCAGCTGGACTTGGTCAGTTCTGCTCCTCGTGTCTCATAAATGACAGAAATGGAGGGGTTCAGAGATGGACAATGAATATGAAGGAGGGAATGAAAAGTCTGTGACTTTAATTTAGAGAGGAGACAAACAAGAAGGAATAGAACAGATATAGGATGCACATATTATACCCTCTATGGGACCTGCATCTCTAATGCTGGAGCCTGCAGTTCCTCTCCCAGCAATTCCACTGTTATCCCTCCACTCCAAATATTTCCTGAAACCTTTCACCCTTCAGGGGTACCTGAATACGAGGTAGGTGCAGGATCTCTGGGAAGATACTAATCTCATTTGAGTGCGCAATAAGTGTGTGCAGTTGCTTGCAGTTTGCGATCGTTGTAGGAATCGTCTTCAGCTTGTTGCCACTCAGGTTCAGCTCTTCCAGTTGTTCCAGTTTGCTCAGTTTGCTGAAGGGGAAATCCAAAGTAGCACATCTCATGAGCCAGAACCTGCCACCATCAGAATTCATAGGCACAGGACCCAAAGGGTTAATCTGCTCCCTAGGCAGGAGAAACTAGAGAAGCAGCAGAAAGAAAGGTTCAGCTGCTTACTAGCTGTGCTTCTGATTTATGGATAGGAGATAGCCAGCAAGTCCAAGGAGACATGGCAGTGAGAACAAGGACTGTCAGGCCAGGATTTGCCCAATAGTCTGATTCCTTTGCTCCTAGCTCCTACATGCATGAAAGCAGAAGAGAAAATCATCACAGGCAACTCGGCAGGACCAGTGAACTTGCACCCATGAGTTTCCAGGGACTTGACTGAGAAGCGCTGTGGGTCACTAGTGTAGATATTTAACAAATCTTGGAATGCTGGGGAAGTCCCAGATGACTGGAAACAAGCTAATGTTTTATTTAATAAGGATAAATGGCATGAAACAATAGCTTAATTAGCTTGACACTGACCCTAGGCAAAATCATGGAAAGGCCAATATAGGATACAATCAATAAGGAATTAAATGATAGTAGCATAATTAATGCCAGTCGACATGGTTCTATGAACATAGGTCTTGTCAAACAATCTAGATACAGTTTTTTTATGAGATTACAAGTTTGGATAACATAGATAAATGTGTTGCCATAACACACTTAGACTTCTGTAAGACATTGTATACAACACATACATTAACAGATTAAATGCATTAAAAACTGGCTAACTGATAAATCACCAAAAATAAATCTAAATGGGGAATCATCATCCAATAGGGGCTTTTCTAGTTGGGTCCTGCAGGGTCTGTTGATGGCCCAATGCTATTCAATACCGTTACCAATGAAGAAAATAAAGACTCACTTATAATAGTGTTTGCAGATGACACAAAATTGGTGGAGTAGTAAAGAGTAACAAGGACGAGTCAGTTCTGGAGATCGACCTGGATTACTTGGTACACTGAGCTTATTGAAGTGCATGTTGTTCAAATACAACAAATGCAAGGTCATACACCAACAAAGAACACAAGTCACACTTACAGGATGGGGGACTCTTTTCTGGAAAGTAGTAACTCTGAAAAGGATTTAAGGGTCATGGTAGATAACCACCTGAACAGGAGATGCCAATTCCAATGCTGTGGGTAAGAGGGGAAACTTGATCCTTGGCTGTATAGGCAGCGAATACCAAGAAGAAGTAGGGAGGTAGTATCCCCTGTGCTTACAGCACTAGTGAGACCATTATTGGGATAGTGTGTCCAGTTCTGATGTTCACACTTCAAAAAGGATATTCAAAAACTGGAACGGGTTCAGAGAAGAGCCAACCAAATGATCTGAGGTCAATCTATTTAGTTTATTGAACAGGAGGTTAAGAAGTGACTTGATCACTGTCTAGAAGTACTTACAGGGGGTAAGATTTCTGATGCTATATGGCTTTTTAACAGACAAACACATTACGAGATCTAGTGGCTGGAAGTTGACTCTAAACAGACTCAGACTTGATATAAGGCACTTTTTATTTTATTTTTTTTAAGTGAGGGTCATTAACCATCAAAACAACTTACCAAAGGATGTGGTGGATTCTCAGTCACCTGAAGTCTTTAAATCAAAAGTGGGTACCTTTCTAAGAGAGAATTCTCTAGCTCAACCGCAAATTATGAACTTAATCTAGGAATCAATTGATAAAATTATATGGCCTGAGGTATGTAGGATGTCAGACTAAATGATCAGAACGGCCTTCTGGCCTGAAAATCTATGACTGTATGAACAGTATGATTCAACAGCCTTCACATCAACAGCCTGTCATAAACAGATAGCTAAGAGTTAATGTTTCTTTTACCTGTAAAGGGTTAACAAAGGGAACCACACACCTGACCAGAGGACCAATCAGGAAACCGGATTTTTCAAAGCTCAGGGAGGGAATTTTTGGGTGTGTGTCTTTTGTCTGTGTCTCTGTTCTGTGCTCTCTCGGCTATGAGAGTGATTTCTATCTCCAGGCTTTTCTAATCTTCTGTTTCCAAGTGTAAGTACAAAAGGTAGAAGACAATAGGTTTTTATATTGTTTTTGTATTTACATGTGTGTAGTTTGCTCGAATGTTTTAAATTGTATATCTTTTTGAATAAGGCTGTTTATTCATTTTTCTTTTAAGCAATTGACCCTGTATATTGTCAACCTTGATACAGAGAACATTTTTATGTCTTTTCCTTTCTTTTTATATAAAACTCTCTTTTTAAGACCTGTTGGATTTTCATCCTAGTGGGGACTCAAGGGGATTGAGCCAGCAACTCACCAGGGAATTGGTGGGAGGGAAAAGAAGGAGGGGGGAAGGTAAATTGTCCTCTCTGTTTTGTGTTTCAAGGAATTGAAGCAGGGATATCTCCCGGTGTACCCAGGGTGGGAAGTTCTGGGAGGGAGGTAAAGAGGGGGACGGGAAGTGGGTTAATTCCCTTTGTTGTGAGACTCAGGACCTCTGAGTCTTGGGGTCCCCGAGGGAAGGTTTTGGGGAGACCAGAGTGAGCCAAAACACTGGAAATTCTTGGCTGGTGGCAGCGATATCAAATCTAAGCTGGTAATTAAGCTTATAGGGGTTCATGCTAGCTTCTCAGGTTATGAACGCTAAGGTTCAAATCTGAGTAGGAAGCTATGATACAGCCACTGTAAAGTACACTGCCCACTGTTGTTAGCAATGCAGCCACCCCAGGCTCAGCCAGCCATACACCCCCACCTCCACCACGATCGGCATGTACTAGGAGTATGGGAACCACAGCAGCCAGCACTATCCTGAGGGATACTGATGGATGCTTGGGAGGAAGTGAATCTTGAGTCACATATCAGAGGCACAGCATCTCACCATGACATTGATAATCTCCTACCAGTTCCCAATAAGAGAAGGAAACCCACTCACTCTAAACCAGCTGAGTTGATTGATTCTAGCCCTGTTAGCTGAGCATTACCTTTCCCCACCTTTTGTGTGCATTTACCTTGCAGGGAAGGTTTGCAGTTGGTTGATTGCCAGGTGCAGGACCCGTAAGTTTGGGTGTCCCACCAGGTCAGGGATGCACAGATCTGTGAGGTTATTATTGGTCAAGTAAAGTAGTTGCAGCACACTGAGACTCTCTTCCCCAGGGCAAACAGATGGCAAGGACTCCAGGCTGTTGGCAGATACATTCAGGTACCTGAGACTAACAACAACGGATTAAGAGACATTAGGTTCCATCCCATCCAAACAACTTCACCAGATACGACAGTGACAGAAGCCATATGAGAACCTGGACAGATAGCTAGGGCTGCATTTATCATAACAGAGGTCATACCAGACGATTATAATGGTCTCTTCTGGCCTTAAAAATCTATGACTCTAAAAATGACTAGCTATATAGCACTGGAGATGCACATAGTGCTTTGCAACAAAAAGGAAGTCCCTGCCCTGAAGAGTTTGCAAACTAAGTTGAGAGATAACACAGGGAATGGGTAGAAAAAAGCTGAGTGCAGGAGGCTCTCACAGTCACTTGGGAGTATAAAGCTTGTGTTTTCTTTTATTTAGGATTATTCCATTCCGGTGATATCTCTTCTCTGCCCTTAACACCTTATACTGCACCTATCACAGTGGTATCCAAGTGCCTGTCTGCTTTCTCCTTTGTACCTCAAAAAATTATATACTGGTGTCAAAGAATGAAAACTCCTCAGGGCAGGAATTTTGTGTTCCTATGTGCATATGAATCATGGTAGAGAAACAATAACTACAGGCAACTTCCTTGGTGGGCGTGAGTTAGACTACACTCACCTTTCCTGCTATTATACAGAAACCTGATTCCCTCAGCAGTCAGCTGGGTGATTTCTCCCCTTGGCACCTGGATTACTGCCTCATAAAACACAAATCTGTCCTATTACCTCTTACTCAACAGGCAATTAAGCCCCAGAACCTGGCACGGTCAGTCACGCACGCAGCACTATAACCCTTTACAGCTCCAAAGGAGAGACAACCAGAGGAAACTGATCTTTCACCAGAGTTAGGTAAAAGATTCTATCTTAATAAAATGTGTTCTGCTGCCACTTACTTCAGAGCCTTGAAGAAGAACATCTCCGGGAGTTTAGTGATCAGGTTATGCTGGAGGTCCAGCACCTCCAGAGGAATGTGTTCCAGCAGAGGTGGAAGGCTCTGCACATGGTTGTGTCCCACCATCAACTTCCGAAGACTCAAATTACTCAGGGTCCTAGGAGGACAGAGAGCTTATTGAATTAGTTTGGCTCACCCTTCTTTCAGAGCCCCACAGCAGAAAGATCCTGGTCTTTAATCCTGTTATTAAACAAAATTAGGGCTTAAGAACATTTCATTGCCTGGGTCAGTGAATTTTAAACAATGCAAAGAGTGAGAGGCATGTGTGATCGGGCAAGCCCTATTTTTGTGTACACACATATATCTGAGTGCCCCTGCAATTCTATCCAAGCTACTGTACATGTATCTGGAGAGCGCTGATTTGTGTTGTAGGCACGTGTATACAGATACACTGTTGAGCATACAGTATAGGATGAAGGAGGAATGGAACAGCAAAGGATGGACTAGAATTTAGTGACCTCCTCCTCCTGAGAGAAGGGACTATTCTCAATGCTGACTAAGGGATTCTGGGCTCAAACTGCGCTGGATCAACAAACCAGTGTGGTTTTGAGGCTGCCATCATATTCTCCAGAACCTCAGCTTTTCTTTAAAAAGCAACCCAAGTCTCTAGCCCTAATGACTGCAAAGATAATTTCAGAAAGTTGAGCTGAGTGTAACCACTACAGTGATGTCTACCTGAGTCTGCAGACAGCCCAAAATAACAAACAGGTGTAAACTGCCCCATTAATTTCAGTGAGATAATTCAGTTAACAGCGCTGACGCTGGCATCTATTTCATGATAACATGTAGGAAAGGAAGAGATCATCACACTGTGGAGCTCTAAAAGCCACTGCAGGTGATAGTGTATTTGGGAACCACCAGTGAATGGTGCTGAGGAGTTACCAGCATCATTTTTTCCCTGCTCCAAGGATGAAGGTGTAACATCCAATTCTCCTCATACAGCACACCGGCTCTGGGGTGGGGCACCTTCTCCTCTAGCTTCTAGAAGGAGCCAGCAGCAGTCATTAGTGGCCTATTCCTGCTTTCATCTACTCAGAAGAGCCTGGAGGCCCTTGCCCCTGTACTGCAGATGGTGGCCCTCTTCCCCGAGCAGTGACAGGATTGCAGTACCCTCAGGGTTTCAGGAGCCGGGTCTGCTTTAGCACTTATTCCCTGGCTCTAGAGCAGGAGTGGGCAAACTTTTTGGCCCAAGGGCCACACTAGAGTTGCAAAATTGTATGGAGGGCCAGGTAGGGAAGGCTGTGCCTCCCCAAACAGCCTCACCCCGCCCCCATCTGACCCCTCCCACTTCCTGACCTCTGACTGCCCCCCTCAGAACCCCTGACCCATCCAACCCCCCCGCTCCTTGTCCCCTAACTGTCCCCTCCTGGGACCCCTCCCGCCCCTAACCGCCCCTGGAACCCCACCCTCTATCCAACCCCGCTGTTCCCCATCCCCTGACCCTATTACACCCCTCCTATAAAGCCCCACCCACCCCCCCAGGACTCCCACGTCTATCCAACCCCCCCCATCCCCGACCTCCTCATCCAACTGCCCCTTGCTCCCTGTCCCCTGGGATCCCCCGACCCTTACCCAACCCCCTGGCCCAGGCCCCCTTACCATACCACTCAGGGCAGCATGTCTGGCAGCCGTGCCGCTCGGCTGGAGCCAGACATGCTGCTACACTGCTCAGCAGGAGCATGCAGTGGCGAAGGAGGGTGACAGTGGGGGAAGGGCTGGGGGCTAGCCACCCTGGCTGGGAGCTCAATGGCCAGGCAGGACAGCCCCGCGGGTCACACCTCTGCTCTAGAGGCTGCTGGTCCTCTCTATGCATCAGTTACAGCCAGGACAGTTCTCCATCTCAGAACTATTGTTTCAAGCCCTCTGCATACTGAGACACATGTTACTGCATCAGTTAACCTTGAAAATATGACCCAAGTATTTCACTGCCACTATGAGGACCAGAAGTATAGAATCATAGAAACGTAGGGATGGAAGGCACCTCAAGAAGTCATTAAGTCCAGCCTCCTGTGCTGTGTCAGAAACAAGTAAACCCAGATCATCTCTGATATGTGTTTGTCCAACCTGTTTTTAAAAAAACTTACAATGAGGATTCCAAAACCTCCCTTGGAAGCCTGTTCCAGAGCTTAACTACCATCTTAGTTAGAAGTTTTTCCTAATTTCTAACCTAGATTTCCCATGCTGCAGATTAAGCCATTACTTCTTGTCCTTTCTCCAGTGGACATGGAGAACAATTGATCACAGTCCTCTTTATAACAGCCCTTAAAATATTTGAAGACTATTGTCAAGTCCCCACTAAGTCTTCTTTTCTTACATTAACCTGCCCAGTTTTTTGTAAGCTTTCCCCACAGGTGAGGTTTTCTAAACCATTTACCATTTCTGATGCTCTCCACTGGATTCTCTCCAATTTGTCCACCTCTTTCCTAAAGTGTGGTACCCATGGCTGAACACAGTACTACAGCTGAGGCCTTACCAGTGACAAGTAAAGCTGGACAATTACCTCCTGTGTCTTACATACCACACATCCCAAAATGATGTTAGCCGTTTGCAACTGCATCACATTATTGACTCATATTCAATCTGTGAGCCGCTATATATCCCAGATCCTTTCCAGAAGAACTACCCCCACTTTGTAGTTGTGCATTTGATTTCCCTTCCTAAGTACTTTGCACTTGTCTTCACTGAATATCATCTTGTTGAATTCAGACCAAATTCTCCTATTTGTCATGACTGTTCAGAATTCCAATCCTGCCCTCCCACATGCTTGCAACCTGTCCCAGCTTGGTGTCATCTGCAAATTTTATAAGCATAATCTCCAGTCCATCATCCAAGTCATTAATGCAAATATTGAATAGTACCAGACCCAGGACAGACTCCTGCAGGACCCCACTAGATACACTCTTCCAATTTAATAGTGAACCATTGATAAATACTCTGCAAGTACAATTTTTCAAGCAGTTGTACACCAACCTTATAGTAATTTCATCTAGTTAACTTATAAGATTGTCATGTGGCACTGTGTCAAAAGACTTACTAAAAATCAAGATATATCACATCTACTGCTTCATGCTTCCCCCTCCCATCCACTTAAGAAGTAATCGTGTCACAGAAGGAAATATGGTTGGTTTGGCATGATTTGTTCTTGAGAAAACCATGCTGACTATTTCTTATAACCTCATTATCTTCCAGATACTTAGAAACTGATCGTTTAATAATTTGTTCCAGTATGTTTCTAGGTATTAAAGTTAGGCTGACTGGTCTATAATTCCCCAGGTCACATCTTTGTTCCTTTTTTTAAAGACAGGTTCTATGTTAGCCCTTCTCCAGGCTTTTGAGATCTCATTCATCCTTCGGGACTGCTAATGGTACTGAGCATGCTTCAGCCAGTTCCTTAAGTACCTTGGGTTGAATTAAGTATAATTGGAATTGAAATGAAAGTTGAGATACTATCATCATCACATGGCTCTGGGCACATTGGCCCTTGCCATGCATTCACTATGCCTATAACTTAAAGCAGCTCTGCCCAAAAACATACACACATTTAGAGGACAGAAAAGACTGTTATGATCAACTGCTCTGACCTTCTGCATAGTACAGGCCATAGATTGTCATCCCAAAATTCTAGCCCCGTAACTTCTGTTTGAGCTAAGGTGCATCTTTTAGAAAGACATACAATGTTGATTTAAAGACTTCAAATGATGGAAAATCCACCATATCCCTTTGTTAGTTCTTTCTGTTAATTTCTCTCTGTTAAAAATTTGCACACTATTTCTATTCTGAATTTGCCTAGCCTCAGTTTCCAGCCACTGGATCTTGTTATAACTCTTTCTGCCAAACTAAAGGGCTGTTGACTATCAAAAATATTTTGCCCCTGTAGGGAAATACATATATAGCGATCAAGTCACCTCTTAACCTCATCTTCAATAAGCTACATAGATTGAGGTAGTGTTGTAGGTATGCTGGTCCCAGAATATTAGAGAGACAAGGTGGGTGAGGTAATATCTTTGATTGGACCAACTTCTGTTATCTCACCCTCCCTGTGTCTCTAAATAGATTGAGTCTTTAGTCTCTGGCTAGGTGTCATATTTTCCAGACCTCAAATTATTCTTGTAACTCTTTTCTGAAGCCTTTTCAATTTGTCAATATACTTTTTAAAGTGTGGACTCCAGAACTGGATACGGTATCCAGTAATGGTCCCCCCACTGTTTCCTGCCAAGGATTTAATTCACTCGTAGTTACTGGATTGCACCAGAAGCTCACAGTCAACTCGTTATCATGTCCCAGTAATTTCTTTCCAGAATCTCTGTTCTTCCAGATACAGTCCTCCATCTTATAAATGTGACCAACAGCCCTCGTTATGAAGTGCAGGACTATGCCAATGGCTGTGTTAAAATATATTCTTCAAATGAGCCCTTCAAACCAAGCAATCCAGGCTGGCACATACAATTAACCTGTCCCTATCATTATTTACCACTCTACCACTTTTAATGTCATCCGCAAACTTTATCACCAATGATTTTATATTTTCTTCCAGATCACTGATAACATTTTTTGAACATCATTAGGCTGAGAATAGATATCCGAGGGATGTAACTAGACACACCTCCACTAGATGATGATTCCCCATTTATAATTACTTTTTCTCTGTATCTGTTGACCAGTTTTTAATACATTTAATATGATTTTGTATAGTGGGTCTCTTTTAAAATCAGAACGTCATGATTCAAATGCCTTACAATAAGTATATTACGTCAACACAATTACCTTTGTCTGTCAAACTTATAGTCTGATAAAAAAATGGTATCAAGTTTGTTTGACAAGAACTATTTTTCATAAGACCATGTTGACTGGCATTAATTAGGATACCACAATTTAATTCTTTACTAACTGTATCTCATATCAGCCTTTTCATGATTTTGCCCAGGTTCATCATCAGGTTAACCAGCCAATCAAAAATTTTCGGAGTTATCTTGTTTACTCTTTTTAAATTATGACACAACATTAGCTTTCGCTTCTTCGGTGTTCCCAGATTTGTTAAAAGTCAAGCCAAACTGTTCAGAGCACTCCTAGGACAATTCTTTTAATATTCATGGGTTCAATACATTTAGCCCTGCAGATTTAAAAATGTTTAACTTTAACAGCTGGTGGTTAACATCCTCCCCAGATACTGATAAAACAGAATCTATTTCATCATCACTTTGAGATATGAGAACACATCATCCTGATTCTTTTCAAATACAGAACACCTATATTTATTGAATACCTCTGCTTTTTCTGCATCATAGCTGATAGTTTTACAATTCTGCCTAGTATTAGACCTCTGTCACTGGTAGGATTTAATTTGTTCCTGACATATTTAAAGAATGCCTTCTTACTGGTCAAAGATTTTTTTTTCACTGATACCTTTAGCTTCCCTCATCAAATGTCTGTATTTCCTAACTGCTGATTTGAACTCATTGCTATCAGCTTCTCTGCTTTTCCATTTTTTAAAATTTCCTCTTTCACCTCCCTTCTTTGCCAGGATGTATTATTATTGGGGTTTTTTTAACTGAAGTAGCCTTCTTTTGTGACTGAAGAATGTGGGGCTTGGGCATCTAACAAATCATTCTTAAATAATTCCCAATTATCATTTGTGTTTTTATGTTTAAATATTTTCTCCCACTTAATTTTGCTTGTGACTGATTTTGAACCCCAATGAGATAGTGGCAAGCCTGAGGGGCCAAGAACAGCATGTGTGACTATACTTCATAGAATCATAGAATATTAGGGTTGGAAGGGACCTCAGGAGGTCATCTAGTTCAACCCCCTGCTCAAAGCAAGACCAATTCCCAATTAAATCATCATAGCCAGGGCTTTGACAAGCCTGACCTTAAAAACCTCTAAGGAAGGAGATTCCACCACCTCCCTAGGTAACCTGTTCCAGTGTTTCATCACCATCCTCTTTGGAACCTCCTTTCAAGTAGTTGAAAGCAGCTATCAAATCTCCCCTCATTTTTGTCTTCTGTAGACTAAACAATCCCAGTTCCCTCAGCCTCTCCTCATAAGTCACGTGCTCCAGCCCCCTAATCATTTTTGTTGTCCTCCGCTGGATTCTTTCCAATTTCTGCACATCCTTCTTGTAGTGTAGGGCCCAAAACTGGTAACAGTACAGTAACTCCTCACTTAACGTTGTAGTTATGTTCCTGAAAAGTGCGACTTTAAGTGAAACAATGTTAGCTAATCCAATTTCCCCATAAGAATTAATGTAAATGATGGGGTTAGGTTCCAGGGAAATTTCTCTCTCTCTCACACACACACACACACAGTTTTAAACAAACAATTTAATACTGGCACACAGTGATGATGATTGCGAAGCTTGGTTGAGGTGGAGGAGTCAGATGGTGAGATATTTCCAGGGAATGCCTTAACTCAGTGTCCCCCAACCTTTTTGTAGCAAGTAGCACATTCATGTTTTCAGAAGAGTGTGGCGGGCGCCAACAATTTTTCAACGCTTATTTTGTATTTCTACATTAAATAATATGAAAAACATCATATTTTATATTACATAATATATGAATTCAGAGAGAAGAGAGAAGCCGGGCAGAAGCCGCGAGGATAGAGAACACTGGCGCCCGCAGCCCTGGAGTAATCTGTCCCCAGGAGGTGCAGGGCCCTGGCTTCTCTCCCCTGCTGGGCACTAGGCAGGCCCTGCGCTTACCAGGGACAGAGAACACTGGCGCCTGCAGCCCTGGAGTTCTCTGTCCCCGGCAGGCGTGGGGCTGCCGCTTCTTTCCCCTGCTGGGCACTAGGCGGGCGCACATAAATGCCCCAGCGGGCACCATGGCGCCCACCGGCACCATTTGGGGACCACTGCCTTAACTGCTAAACCATGAACTAGCAATTGGCTGAGCCCTCAAGGGTTAACTCTCACATTCTACTGTACAAGGCAGCAGGAAAGGAGGGCAGATAGAGACTGAGACACACACTGTGTGTGTGTGTGTGTGTGTGTGTGTGAGAGAGAGAGAAAGAGAGAGAGAGATGTGATTTTGTCGTAGCTGTCTACTCCGCTAGAACTAGGTCATAACTGAGAACTAGCATGACCCCTCTAAGCTTAATTACAGCTAGATTTGATCTCGCTGCCACCAGCAAAAATTCCAGGGTTGGCTCCTCTGGTCTCCCCAACCCTTCCCTGGGGAACCCAAGACTCAGAAGCCTGAGTCTTACACAAGGAAATACCCACTTCTCTTCCCTCTCTCTCCACCCAGACTTTACTCTCTGGCGAAACCTGAGAGTGTACTGATGCAATCCTTTAATCACAATACCAAGAAGCATGTCTCCTTGTCCACAAAGAGATAACCCAAATACAAGGAACAAGAAATATCATCTCTCTTCCCTCCACCAATCCCTGTGCTCAGAGCTTTACCTCCGTAAGATCTAAAACACAAGAATTCCCCTCCTTCGTTCGCTAGCTCCACAGAGAAAAACTCAAACAATCTTTAAAAGAAAATTATAAAAAAAGAAAGAAAAAACACAGGAACATAGTGATCTCTGGCATTAAGTTGACAATAACAGGGCTACTACTTAAAAGAAAATATGAAAAACACCTTATTCACAAAGAGATACAATTTAAACATTCAGCAACTCACACATGTAAATACAAAAAAAACAATAACAGCCTATTGTTTTTCTGCCTTGTACTTACAACTTGAAACTGAGATTAGAAAGTTAAGATAGGAAAAGATCCCCTCTCATAGCTGAGAGCCAGACAAAGACAAAGACCCAAACATTCCCTCCCCTGAGCTTTGAAAAATCCGGTTTCCTGATTGGTCCTCTGGTCAGGTGTTTGGTTCTCTTTGTTAACCCTTTACAGGTGAAAGAAACATTAACCCTTAGCTATCTATTTATGACAGTATTTCCCCTTTAAGTATGAAGAGCGCGGCCAGAAGTATACTGCCTTGTTGATTAGATCAGCAAGCTGAGACCAGACTGCAGTTGCAGCTGCCTGGAAGCTCCCTCTGTCATGTGTCCCCCCTGCTCTATGGAAGATGGGGTAAGCGGGGCGCAGGAGTAGGGGGGAGGGGGACACCCTGACATTAGCCCTCGTCTTTCTCCCCCCAGCCCCCACAGCAAGCAGGTGTCTTGGGGAGCAGCTCCAAGGCAAAGGGCAGGAGCAGCACATGGCAGTGGGGGGGAGGGACAGCTGAACTGTCCGGCAACTGGTAGCCTGCTGGGCAACTGCTGGTCCACCCTGGTTCCAACCACCCACCAGCTAGCTCCAACGGCTGCTCTTCCTGCAAGCAATGGACAAAGCAGATGGCTGCCAAACGACATTAGAAGGGAGCATTGCACAACTTTAAACGAGCATGTTCCCTAATTGATCAGCAACGTAACAATGAAACAAAGTTAACCGGGATGACTTTAAGTGAGGAGTTACGGTACTTCAGATGAGGCCTCACCAATGTCGAATAGAGGGGAATGATCACGTCCCTCCATCTGCGGGCAATGCCCCTACTTATACAGCCCCAAATGCCGTTAGCCTTCTTGGCAACAAGGGCACACTGTTGACTCATATCCAGCTTCTTGTCCATGGTAATCCCTAGGTCCTTTTCTGCAGAACTGCTGCCTATTCATTTGGTCCCTTAATTGGTTGGAGGGAAAAAAAAGATTAAGAGTAATTTATAGAAAAGAGGCAACAGTCTAAAATAACCTACACTGGGAGAAGTTCCTGATATTACAGGGCTTTTTTAAGTTATCTGATAAAGGTACAACAAGATCCAACAGCTGGAAGTTGAAATCAGCAAAGTTCAAACTGGAAAGAAGGCATACATTTTATTGTTGAGGATAATCAGCAGTTGGAATCTACTCACAGGATGTGGTAGATTCTCCGGCACTTGAAGCCTTTAAATCAAGCTTGGATTATCTTTCTACAATATACTCTCTAGTTCAAACACAAATTGTTGGGGTAGATGCAGGAATCGCTGGATCAAATTCTCTGCCCTGTGTTATTCAGGAGGTCAAATGAGATGGTTATAACAATCCCTTCTGACCTTAAAAATCTATGAATGTTTTGAACATATGCACAGTCCAGACAGCGTGGCACCACATATTGGCATCACAAGCAAGTGAAACATTGCTGGGGTGAGGAGAGGTGTATAGAAGAGTAATATCACTCTTTTTCCCCAATACACACATCCTGGAGGGAGTCCCACCTTTGGCCAAAAAGGGGGGTTGCTATTACCTTGATGGAAGCTCTGTGAGGAGATTGTAGCTCATATCCAAAACCTCAAGTTTCTTTGCTTCACAGGCCCAGTCAGGGATACACAGCAGCTGGTTACTGAGAAAAGGAAATGGAAAGCATAAGAGGAGGAGGGACAACAAGATACCAGAATTCTACTGAACCCATAACCCATCACATGGAGATTTTGCTGGAACATTCTAGTGATTCCCAAATATAAAATAGCACAAGAGACAAACCCAAAGAAAGAGAAACAACCATGTAGAATCAGTCTCACACACCAGTTCTCATTCAAACTCATTTAAAACAAAACCAGTGCGTGTAGGGCTGGTAAAGAGTGCTGATTCATGGCATGATGTTTTATCCACAGCTGTGGCAGGAGCAGGGCAGGCCTCCCTACGCTTGCATGTTGATGCACTTCACGCCAGAGCTAGAGTGAGAGGAGATGCCAGATTCCATGGCCCATTCAGTCTTTGGTCTCTCTGCTGAGACCTGACAACAAGGGGCAAATTAGCACTGAACAAGAAGGTAGCCTGCCCACTGGGGCCTGGGCTAAGATATCTCCATTCCCCAGATTTTTACGTCGTGCTCCAATAAACAGCCACTCATAACAGCTTTCAACTCCTACTCACTGAATGTTGAACTAGTGACCCAGAGCTGAAAAGCAGCCAGTCACCTAGTCACACCAAGCTGGTTTAAAGGGGCTTCTCGTCTGGGAAATGTTCATTTTCCTTTCATGCTAGTCTGTTCTGTTACAAGGAGATGCTTCACTCTCTTCACTGCTCTCTTCTCTTTCAAAAGAACAACTATGCTTTACCTCTGCTCACAAGATATGAGAAAGAGGCTGAACAGAGAGTTGTCCCATAGAAGAGAATTCAGCCGAGGAACTGCAACTTGCACTCTCTCTCAAAGCACCAACACAGGAAAGCCTCTGTGTTTCAGGAAGCATCCTCAGAAGAATCTTTTGCTCTCACTCCTCTTATCCAGAGGCCTAATCAATCCTAAACTCAGACTGGCATCAGGTTCTACTTTATGTTCATGAAAATCTGGGCAGACTATAAGGAGCTATAGCCATGAACCATAGGTCTCAATCTCACCAATTTAGCCTTTCCAAATCCATTTTCTATTTTTCTCAGCTGACTCTATACTAAGGGAAAGTATAAATCAACAAAATGAGAGACTGTTGTTTTGATAGCATGGGCTGAGGGGAGGTGTCACTTGACAACTTTGCACCCTAGATGTGAAACAATTAGAACTGGGCAAAGTCTATGTAGCTAAACTTGCCATAAACCCTAAGAAATTGAGGCAACAATTAGATTAGACCTCTCAGTAACCAATTCCCCCTCTCCTGAGACAATCTGGCTGAGGGGGGAAACACAGGGTTATCTGACTACTTGAAATTTTACAAATAAACGTTCAGCCCTAACCACACCCAGACCTCATATAGCAACTGACATACTCAAAGCACTTTTCAAACAAAGTATTTACCCCTTCCCTGGGAAGGGAAACACTTAATATGAAGTACAAAGAGGTTAGTTACATGTACAATACTGATGTTCTTAAAGGTGTGTAGCCTGTCTTCATATGCCACAGTTGGTGTCTGCATGCCCAGTGCTCATGCATTAGAAAACTTTCTAGTTAGCAGTGTCGGTTGGGGTGGCGTATGTACTCTTCATATCCTTGTGCATTCTAGTGAGAGTATAAAGGGCGGACTCACCCAACTACATTCAGTTCCTTTATATAGACTACACATCTCAAAGAACCTCAATTACTTTACAGGTAAGTAGCCTCTTTTCTTCTTTGAGTGGTAGCCTGTATACATATTCCGCAGCTGATGACTCTCAAGCAGTAGTTCTCATTGGAGTCAGAAATGAGGAGCCTATGCAAAGAGAGACTACAGCACAGTCCCTCTCTAAGTGGATAAGATTCTCCAATTGGACCCACCAGCACCATATTTCCAGGCTATGTCGGAATAACTATACCAGCTGAAACAGGTCTCTTGCTGAGAGTTCATTTGACTGCCATATCAGTCATCCATCCACCAAGTGATTAATCAGTATTTGCACACTCAATGGCAAACGGATTCTTGAGGGGTGTCTCTAGACTATCTATCATTTAGGGATCCACTCCCTAGGTGGGATCTTTACTTGGTTCTCTCAAAAGTTATGGATGCTCCCTTTAAGCCTATGGTCATGTGTCCCCTGTGAGGAATGGCACATTATAACCATTGTTGCCATGGCCCTGAGGACCATATCCACAGCGTCCAATGCTGCCTGTAGAGCTGTCTTGGCAACCAATTCCCCGTCAGGATGGCTCAGAACTCACTTCTGAATTCCTGCACCAGTTGTCAATAAAACTTTCCAGGGAACACCAGCCAAGTTAGTCATATTTTGCTATGATTGCTTGATAGTTCAATATCCTTATTTGGTGGCTCAAGGTTGAGCACAATTTCCTACCAAGAAAGTCTAGGCTCCTTATGCTTGCAGCCAAATTCTGGTAGCCGTGGCACATTCTCTCATTTGAAACAATCACTACTAATAATCTCTGTACCAGATATGAATAGGCCAGCACCTGATACTATCAGCCTACTTTGAGGTTGGTGCTAATGATGCTGGAGTCTGCCACAGGATCTTTGCAGGATCTAGTAGGTCCTTGTTTATCATAATGGCTACACAACATGGTACCGATATATGTAATATATTGAGCAGCCTGTGCAGTGTGCCATGTACTTCTTTGGTGGGAATCTCTATAGTTGCTGGTATATGCCTCCTCAAGTCCTGGATGATTTATGGTCTTCTGTAGTGACCATCACTTGGTGTGGTATAAGCGTCTCGTCCAGTGATCAAGCTCAGTGGTTTGAGCATTGGCCTGCTAAACCCAGGGTTGTGAGTTCAAACCTTAAGGGGGGCCACTTAGGGAACTGGGGTAAAAATCTGTCTGGGGATTGGCCCTGCTTTGAGCAGGGCATTGGAGCAGATGATCTCCTGAGGTCCTTTCCAACCCTGATATTCTATTATTCTAAGACAAATTAGCTGGTATCAGCTACTCTGGGTTTTGTAGTTGTAGCATGGGAGAAGGCTGCTGCTGTCTGTGGTTCTGAACTCTGGGTGGGGTTAGTACTGAACTCAGGGTTAGTACTGTACTCATGCCTGGGTCAGACTTATGGTCCACCTAGCCCAGTATCCTGTCTTCTGACAGTGGCTTGTGCCAGATGCTTTGGAGGGAAATGAACAGAACAAGGCAATCATCAAATGATCCATCCTGTCATTCACTCCCAGATTTTGGCAGCTGGAGGTTAGGGACACCCTGAGCATGAGTGCCATGATGGACCTATCCTCCATGAACTTATCTAATATTTTTTTAGAACCCAGTTATACTTGAGGCCTTCACAACATCCCTGGCAATGAATTCCACAGGTTGACTATGCAGTGTGTGAAGAAGTACTACCTTATGTTTGTTTTAAATCTGCTGCCTATTAATTGCATTGGTTGACCCTGGTTCTTGTGATATGTGAATGAGGATGAGAAGCAGTTTTCTTCTCTGAAAGCGTGTGCCCTCCCAGTTGGTGCTGAAGGTACTGATCTAGCTGGCCCTGAGGATCATGGAGGCAACAGTGCTGACATTGTTGGTTCCAGGAACTGGGACTGCATCAGTGGGGAGGGCCATATCAAAAGTCCAGGTAAATCCCTAGAGGTGCTTTCTAGAAGATGAGAAGGATTTTAACGGTACCTTTGGAGGTTTTGACGATGCCACCAGCACTGAGTTTGATGACCTCCAGTCCCCTGAGAGTCTCAATGTCTGGCAGCCAGGATCAGAGTCTCGGCGCAGAGACTGCTCCATCAGGAAGGCCCTTAGGTGGGACTCCCTCAACTGCGGGGTCGCTTTGATAAGGGCATAAAGATTTTGCAATGGTCTGAAACGTGTTCCTTGCTGAAGTGGAACAGACCCCTTGCACGATTGTCATTCAGGAGATAATGGCCTTATATGAGGGGCAGCTCTTAAAGCCTGAGGACTTGTGGTCTCCCAGGCAGGTAATCAGTACCAAACTTTCAGTGAAGGAGAAATCCTTTCTTCGCTGAAGAACTTAAGTTTGGAAAAAGTAAAAACCTAACACTATTACTAACTGCCAACTATAAGAACTATGCACAATGGGAAACAGGTACGTTTGCTCTAAAAGTGAGCTGCTCTGACCCATGCCACAAGCAGTAAGAAGGAACTGGGTGTGGCTAGATAGCTCCATCTTTTATATTCTTCCTGGAACAAATGGGGATGTGAAGGAAGCATATATCACCCTCATGGATGCTGCTGAATAGAAAGTTGAGACGTGCATACTGGACAAGCAAACACCAACTGTTGAATATGTATACAGACTATCACTCAAAGAAGAACTATATCCCTCCCATTTCCTCTAGAAGGCAGGAAGAGGAACATTTGGACATTATGGAAGTTGCTTCATGAACTTAGAGAAATCATCTGATGAACTGAAAGCTCCCAACACCATCAAGAAATGGGACTCAGGGCTTGTCTACATAGGAAAGGTATACAGGTAAAAGCTTATAGTATGAATTAAATTGATACAGTTCATAGACTCATAGACTTTAAGGTCAGAAGGGACCATTATGATCACCTAGTCTGACCTCCTGCACAATGCAGGCCACAGAATCTCATCCATCCGCTTCTATAACAAACCCCTAACCTATGTCTGAGTTATTGAAGTCCTCGAATTGTGGTTTGAAGACCTCAAGCTGCAGAGAATCCTCCAACAAGTGACCCGTGCCCCATGCTGCAGAGGAAGGCAAAAAACCTCCAGGCCCTCTGCCAATCTGCCCTGGAGGAAAATTCCTTCCCGACCCCAAATATGGTGATCAGTTAAACCCAGAGCATGTGGGAAAGACTCACCAGCCAGCACCCAGGAAAGAATTCTCTGTAGTTATACCGGTATAACTCTTCATGTGGACACACTTACTCCAGTCCCAGAATGCCTTTTTGCAGTATAGTTAATATTGCTTTGGAAGAGGTTTAAAGTAAACAGAAAAACCCCACTCTCGTTCTGGAAGAGAAATCCCCGATAGGCAGTTATAGTAGTTTACATACTGGTTTAATTACACCAGCATACTGACAAAACTTTCCCATACAGACAAGCCAAATCCAGTCACTGCTGTGTTTAACTCCAGAAGTATATTTACCTCCTACCTGAACAGAGCTTCTGAGGCATGAAAACTCAGGCACTGGCATTTATGTTGACCTCTTGAACTGTGGTAGAATTCCCATGAAAGCCAACATGCACATGGGGGCAGGGCATGCTATAGGGCTGAGTGCTAAGGAACAAAGATTTCTCTTCCAAAGGCAAGTTTTGGGGATGGAAAAGGCCTGAAATAACAAAGTGGCATTTAAAATGAACAGGACAGAAAAATCCAACTGAGCATCCTTTCAGGAACAGAAGAGCAGAAGTCTTTGAAGAGACGGATCCTGTGCAACAGTGGAAGTCACTATACAAAGACTTTTGATAGATCCATGCAAAACATAGATTTGATAATGATCAAGTTTCTCCTTGTAATTTCCCAAGAAGCCTAGAGAGAGTGCCTGTGTCACTCAATACATGTGGCCCAGGACTTGGATTCCAGAGAATCTGCAGGAAATGGTCTAGGTCCCCCAGGATTTCACTTTGTATCCTTTTGTGTGTCGTCACTTACCGGGAGATTTCTAGGCAGGTCAGCAGACTAGGGACAGGATAAACATTTACAGTCATCAGACCTGATCAAATAAAGCAAACAGTAATGAGTCCAGACTGCTAGAAGGGGAACAACAGAGACACAAACACTGTTTCCCAGAAATATACTAGGGTAGATATCAAGGGCCAACCCTTCAGGGATGACCAGATAAGGCTGGAAAATCTCTAGTGCCCAGACAGACATTTGTTGCATCTGCAGATAGGAAAAGCCCATGGTATGAAGAGCCAGGCTGCAGTTCTTCTCTCCTCAGGTATCAGAACTACATATTTCTCTAAAAGGGTATTCCAAAAGATTATTATTTCTACTGCGGTGGTTATAGGATTCTTTTCTCTAGTATGATGCAGTGCAGCACACAGGGCAGCAAGAGAACCATTCTCACTCTTTCAGAAACAGCAGCAAAATGAGAATAACTTGAGGGCATGTACCATTTAATCAAAGCACCAGAGGCGGGATTGCTCTGGAAGGCTAGTGAACATGGTAAATCAAAAATCATCATTCTTGCTACAACCCAACATCAGTACTTTAAAAAACAATGTCACAGACTAAAGCGAGAATCTGCACAGACATCCTTCCATGTGTAACTCTTATTTATAAGATGCTACAGAAATGCATTTTCATTTCTTCTTCTCCCTGTGAAAAGCATGATGAACTAGAGAGAAGTGTCAGTGAATTCTTCCAGTCAGGAAAGTTCACTTTGCTGCAGGAGGCTGTACTCAGTGGAAGGCTCATCAGCCTAGGTAAATGAGGCACAGCCTAACTAAAAAATTGAAAAGCTAATTCCCAAAAGCTATATTTTTTGTATATATATATAGAGAGAGAGAGAGAGAGAGAGAGAGAGATGCTTAAGGATGGTTAAGCACGTTCATAGATAGTAACAAAAGTCCACAAGAAGCTCCTATAATTTGATTTAAATTTGTCACATTATTCTCTCCATCTCAGTACTGAAACACAATGCTAGAAAATGTAGTGCTGCAGGTGAGGTTCAAATCATGGTGCAGGTGAGGTTCAAATCATGGTACAGGTATTGGTGCCTCAGAAAGCTGCCTTGTTACAATGGCAACGTATCATGCACAGGAGTCACTTTATGAGGGTGTTGCAGTGGTAACCACGGGTTGGTAAGGCCACGGCAGGATTGCAGCAATTAAGGTCACTTCTGACAGTGGGGCTGCAGGTGGATCCCCCCCAGCACTGACACAGTAGGGCTCTGTCAATCTGTTTCTTCACTTCACCAGGTGAGTACCCAGAAGTCACCTACTACAAGACAGGTCCAACAAAGAAAGTAACAGAACGCCACTAGCCGTCACCTGCAGCCCCCAGCTAAAACCTTTCCAGCACATCATCAAGAATCTACAACCTATCCTGAAGGATGATTCCTCACTCTCTCAGACTCTGGAGGACAGGCCGATCCTCACTTACAGACAGCTCCCCAGCCTAAAGCAAATACTCACCAGCAACTATACTCCACACAACAAAAACACCAAACCCTGCTACAAACTACCCTGCTAACTCTGTCCACATAGCTATTCAAGGGACACTATCATAGGATCTAATCACATCAACCACACCCTCAAGGGCTCGTTCACTGGCACATCTACTGATGTGATATATGCCATCATGTGCCACCAATGCCCGTCTGCCATGTACATTAGCCAAACCAGACAGTCTCTACGCAAAAGAATAAATGGACACAAATCTGACATCAGGAATCATAACATTTAAAAACCAGTAGGAGAACACTTCAATCTTCCTGGTCACTCAACAACAGACCTAAACGTGGCAAGTCTTCAACAAAAAAAGGCTTCAGAAAAACACTCCAACTTGAAACTGCAGAACTGGAATTAATTTGCAAACTGGATACCATCAGATTAGGCCTGAATAAAGACTGGGAGTGGTTGAGTCATTACAAAAACTAAACCTAATTTCTCCAATACTAATTTCCCCCTAATGTTACTCACACCTTCTTGTCAACTGTCTGAAATGGGCCATTCTAATTACCACTTCAAAAAGTTATTCCCCCCTGCCTTGGTATCCTGCTGTTAATTGGTTTGTCTAGTTAGATTGACCTCACACTTGGTAAGGCAACTCACATCTTTTCATGTATCTATACCTGCTCCTGTATTTTCCACTCCATGCATCTGATGAAGTGGGTTCTAGCCCACAAAAGCTTATGCCCAAACAAATTTGTTAGCCTCTAAGGTGCCACAAGGACTCGTTGTTGTTATTACTGATCAAGGTATCCCTGGCAGAAAGAAATAATGGATAGACAAGTGTCCAGTAGGGATTACAGATATCATTAAGATCCTAAAAACTGCACCGTTATATAACTTTAAAAACCGAAAGTTGGGCATGTGCCCATGAAGCTACGTGTTCCCATGACTGTTAACTCTTAGCCTCCTTCTCCTTCTGTTTGTTACACATACTTGGTTGGATAATCTTACCCGAGATGGCAGGCTCTTTAGGGAAGAGTTAGTCTCTTACTCTATCTGCGAACCACTTTGCAAAATGGGTTGTTGATCTAATTGTATATTACACCTATACCCCGATATAATGCAACCCTATATAACACGAATTTGGATATAACACAGTAAAGCAGCGCTCTGGGGGGCGGGGCTGCGAACTCCAGTGGATCACCTATAACGCAGTAAGATTTTTCTGCTCCTGAGGACAGCGTTATATTGGGGTAGAGGTGTACAAGTAAATAAAATATTACACCATCAACAATACTAATACCAAGAGAAGAGGCCCTTTCTGGATGGAGCAAAGGAGCAGAACAAGCTTCTGTGGGATAATCCCTTGGGCTGCTACTGTTTCCATCTTTAAGGTGGCGACTGCTCCACAGGATATTAAGAGTAAGGCTGAACTCTAGGGAGCCGCAAACCTGTGTTTGGAGCAGCTATGTTTCTGTGTAGGGGTGAAAGGAGGGCTCTCCCTGGGTCTGGGGAGGGAGCAGGAAGGCAAAGGAGATACAATGGACATACAGTTGGTGCTGGCATAGAGGGCCCGAAGGGAGAAGCCACTCAGAGTCAGTTCCCTCAGCTGATTCCGCTCACAGTGCAGCTGCTCCAGACAGCCAAGGAAGCTCAGATCCAGGTCAGTCAGCTGATTGTCTCGCAAATCCATGTGGGTCACAGATTTGTTCCCCTCCAGGCTGTCAACAGATAATCTCCTCAGGTGGTTCAGCCTAAACACTCAGAGATAAAAGATAAAGGATCAGAGATAAGGACATTGAACTGTTTTTTGGGGAGGTGGGGGACAGAGTGAGATGCTGACAGGAGGGAGAAGTGGGAAAGAAAAGGAGGGACATGGGGCAGTCTGGAGACCAAACTCAGGATAGTAGAGGGGTGAGTGAGGTAGAGGAAGGGTCCTGGTGAAGGGGGATTTTCTGGGAGGGGTACAGACAGTACAATCCCAACGTCTGTTCACCCACTATTCATTGTTGCATTAAATATTGGCTCTACTCAGTTTCTGAGCACTTTTAACAGTCAGGAGATGCTGAGGGCAGCTTCGAAAGGCTAACAGATGAAGGGTCTGGTTCTGGGACAGCGAGCTGTATTGTGTGTGGTCACACAGGAACCTGGGAAGGCACTTGCTATACATGTTAATTCAGCTATAAGATTTTCATGTCTCTTAACTGATCAGAAGTCTCACTGTCTTTCTAAGGATGAAGCAAACCATTGCTGCCGGAATGTTCAGGCTTGAAATCAGTAACTGTCTCATCTCCAGAGAAGCAAGTGAGGCAAGCCCAGGAGAGTCGGTGAGTTCCCTACTACAGAGTGGGAGAGCAGCAGCACTGCACAGCAGAGGACTGGTCAGTGCTCAGTGACCTCAGCCACAGCCACAATTAGCTGCCTTTCTCTGTAATACCCTCCAAAGTGGAATTTCCCAAGCTGTGAAAATACCAATAAGAACACAACCACCCAGGACGCCTCCCAAGCCATGCAATAGCATTTATACAACTTCCTTTGCTGGAAGTGGGGTTGAGGAGCACTCTGGCTGATGTATGTCAAAGCACCTAGAGTGCACTCACCTAAGATCCACATATCTAATGTGGCTCATCCTGTTCAGCACTCCAAGGTTCAGGGTTTCCAGCTGGTTCCCTGCCATGGCCAGTTTGTCCAAGGCAGTGAGTTTCCCACAGACCACTGGGACCTCACTGAAGTTGTTGAAGGAAAGCCTGAAGGAGCAGAGCTGCTGCAGGTTTCCCAGCTCTTCTGGCAAGGATGTGAGGAAATTCCCATCAAGACATAAGGTCTGGAGACTGTGGCAGGCAAAGGGAAAAAGAGAAACATTCATGGATGGAGAATTGAGTCACCTGTTTAACATTGTCAGTTAATTTATACACTGGCCAATTACAGCTTATTATTTCCCATAGCTAACTGTGATTTGTTCCTAGAGTTGTAAGGTTATTACATGATTTATTATTCAGTTAATATGCTTGAGTTCTAAAATCGGATGTGCAAAATATAAATGCTCCGGATTAATATTTCACTTGTGTAGTTAAGCTTCTAGTTATATGAATCAGTGGAAGTTAGCATAAGCAAAGCGTAATTACATTGTAACTGTAGAGTATTTATTGGATAGGCAAGATGGGTGAAGTAACATTATTGGACCAACTTCTGCTGGTGAAAGAGACAAGCTTTAAGAGCTTACACAGAGCTCTTCTTCAGCTCTGGGAAAGTTCTCAGAAGCCATGTCTACACTATACAGTTTTGTCTACAAAAGTCAGCTTTCGTCAACAAAACAGTGGAGGTGAAGACACTGCAATGCTCCTCCTGCCACTTTAGCTCTCCTGCTGTGCTGACATAATAAAAGCACCTGGACGAGAAGCATAGAGGTTTTTGCGACCAAGTTAGAGTGACATAATGTTAGTGTAGACACTGCACTGCTTATGTCACCCTAAGTGGCCTCCAGGTAGTGTCCCACAATGCCCATCATGACTGCTCTGGTTTGAACTCTGCTGCCCTGCAGCCAGGTATACAAGCATGCATTCCTCCCCCCTTATAGCCCCAGAATTTTTGAAATTCCTCTTCCTGTTTGCTTCGTGTAGATAGCTCACATAGCATCTTCCCAGCTGACCATGGTGGGTACCTGCAGCAAACGCACTCCCGCCTGGAGTACACTGGAGTTGTCGGATCTGTGGGGAGAGGAGCTGTGCAGTCGCACCTCTGCTCCACCCACAGGAACTCTGATACCTATGGGCAAATTACTTGTGGCATGGAGCTTAAGGGGTACGAGAGGGACATGCAGCAGTGCCGTGCAAAGATCAAGGAGCTGAGGCCAATCGCCAATCTGGTGCATTGCCAAAGACATGCCACTTCTACAAGGAGCTGCATGCCATCCTCAGCAGCAACCTCACCTCTGCCACCAAGACCCTTGTGGATACTTTGGGGAGGCTGGAAGCAGAAGAGTGAATCCCGAGGATGAAGTGGTGGACAAGGAAGTGGAGTTGGAGGAGGATGGGGGAAAGACAATAGAGATGTCTGGGGGTGTGGCAAGCCAGAACTGCTTTTAACTCCAGGGGGGTCTAGGTAGCCCCAGCACTCTGGCACACCTGATGCAGGAGAGGGGAGCTCCAGTAAATACTCATTGTGCTTTGATACTGTAGGAAGAAATGAGGTAGAGCTGTATTTTTTTTCAAATGGTAGAAGAGCGATAGAAATAACCAACAGTAGCACTATTTGCATCTGCTTCTCATTTCCCTGTGCACCTACACAGAGGAGACATGACGGAAGTTTTCTGATGCACACTGGGATATGCCAGGAATTCTCCATACTGATCTCTAGGAAACTTTTGTGGAGGTACTCTGCAATCCTCTACCAAAGGTTCCTTGGTAAGGCTGCCTTATTTCTTCCCCCACAGTAAGTAACTTTGCTATGCTAATTGGCAATTACTTCTATAGGCACCAAAGCAGCACTCAGGCGAGCTGCATACAGAGTCAGCCTGCAGCTGCACGCATGCAGAAGCTGTGCCCTTGCATCCCTGGTTACCCTGAGGAGATATCAGCTTCTATCACTCCCGCCTTTGGAAAACGTTGCCAGTATTCAGAATAGCGTCCCTAGGCATTTGTAGTCATCTCCCTCTGAAAACCACCCGCCGTTTGTTCCATCTTGCCTCTTTCCCTCTGTGCCAAACCCACCATGGTTAGGGCTCTCGCTGTGCTGTGGGCCTGCTATGAGAAAATGGTGTGAGTAACTTGAAAGGAATGAAGGCTGTGAGTGCACTCATAATAGTGCCTCTGTTTATTGTTTCTTTAGCTTCTTCAGATGTGGCCTTGAGGGTCTATTCCTGCCCACCAGCTGAGCGGCACTGTCTGATAAGGAGACGAACCAGTATGAGTAAAGAAGAAATGTTCAGGGAGGTGCTGCAATTGTCTGATGCTGCTGATAGCAAGCAGAGAGCATTGACAGAGGCTATAAATGAAAAATTGAGAATGGATAGCCAGGAGAGGAAACAGGGGCAGGAGTGGATGATACAGCTGCTTGAGGGCCAACTGGACTTGCTGAGGTCCCTGATTGTGCTGCAGGCGGAACACATCTATGCTTGTCTCCCCCTGCAACCCAAACAGAAACACCTTCTATGCCTTCCCCAAACTCTCCCAACACACCCATTCTTCGCATGTTCCTGGTCCGTCGCAGTACCCCATGCACTCCACCTAGGAACATGTTTCACAGTGATAGCTGGACATACACTCAGCTGTGAAATCCTCATTGTAAAAAGTGCTCTTCATTGTCATATCCCTTGTAGGTAACAGAAATGTTTGTATAGCCGTTAAATAAAAATACACTTATAGAAAGAAAATGAATCTTTATTAGTCTACTACACACGGTGGCTGCTGCTGCTGAAATTCATACATAATAGCAATCACTGCATCTGCAAAGTAAAATTAATGCACACACAGCAATCATTATAAGGCTTACATTACAGTGAAAGAAAGCAATGCCTGGCTCAATTCATTACAGAAAGTCATATTACTGGGGCTCATTGTCAAAATTCTCCCTCAAAGCCTTCCTGATTTGAACAGCCCCCTGTTAAGCCCCTCTAACAGCCCTGGTATGTGGCTGCTCAAAAGCAGCTTCCAGCCAATCCACCTCAAGCCTCCACCCTCTAGGGAAACTTTCCCCCTAGTTTCATAAATGTTAGGCAGAGCACAGCAGGCTGCTATGACCATGGGAATATTTTCCTCACTGAGGTCTAACCTGCCAACAGTGCCAGCAACACTTTAATCTGCCAAAGGCACATTCAACAGTCATTCTGCATCTGCTAAGTCTGGTGTTGAAGCACTCCTTGCTACAGTCAAGGTTTCCGGTGTAAGGCTTCGTGAGCCAGGGGAAAAAGAGGTAGACTAGGTCTCCCAGATCACAATTGGCATTTCCACTTCCCCAGTTACAATCTTCTGGTCTGGAAAGTCAGTCCCTGCTTACAGCTTTCTAAGCAGGCCAGTGTTCCTAAAGATGCATGTACCATGCACCTTCCCTGACCTCCCTGCACTGATGTGGTGAAACAACCTTGGTGATCCACCAGTGCTTGCAGTACCCTAGAAAAGTAGCCCTTTCTGTTGATGCATTCCATTGCAAGGTGATCTGAGGCCAAAATGGGGATATGCATGCCATCTATTGCCCCGCCACAGTTCGGGAATCCCATTGCCTCAAAGCTATTTCCCACACATTGGCCAGAGTTACAGTCCTTTGTAACAGGAGGCAATTAATGGCCCTGCACACCTGCATCACTGCAACACTCACAATGGATTTCCCACCTCCAAACTGATTAACAACTGATCAGTAGCAGTCTGGAGTTGCCAGCTTCCACACAGCAATCGTCACTCGCTTCTCTGCTGTGAGGGCAATTCTCATTTTGGTGTCCTTGCACTGGAGGGCCAGCTCTGCACATAGTTCCAGGAAAGTGGCTTTGAGAATCTGAAAGGTCTGCAGCCACTACTCGTCATCCCATACCTGCATCATGATGTGACCCCACCACTCAGTGCTTGTTTCCCAAGACCAATATCAATGGTCCACCATGTGTAACTGCCCCATAAATACCAACAGCAAGCTTGAATTGTTTCTTTCTGTGGCATGCAGCAGGGCAGACACCACAGTGTCATTATCAGATTCACAGCTCATGAAATACTGCAGGATCAGCCGCATTGTGTTTGTGATGCTCATCACAAGACTGGAGAGCAGTGCAGGATCCATGCTTTCAGACAGAAATGGCAGATGCACAGTTTACAGGGGCTGTTGAAAAATGGCACAAAACGTAGCAGGAAGCCCATGGAATGATGGGATGAAGAAAACTGCATGATGGGATGCTGAGGCCACCCCCACGATTCACTGCGATCCCTTCCCAGAGCACCCAGCAGCAGATGGTGGGGAGCTGCACAATGGGATATCTATCCATAGTGCACTGCTCTCTCTGTCAATGCAAGAGCACCAACTGTGAATGCACTCTGCCAAAACAAGGATTGTTATGTGGACATGCAAAAGTGGTTTAATTACTCCAGTGGATGATCGCCGACCTAACTTAAGTCAACTTAACTTTGTAGTGCAGTCATAGTCAGAGTGTCACAGATAAATATCAGGTGGCGCAGAGTATTTAGCATAAGTAGTTACCACATATTGTAAGAGCCCATTCCAGGTAAAGTGGCCAGTTAACACCTCAGTCATCGGACATAGTGAGTTACAGATTGTTGTAATAAGCCATAAATCCACTGTCTTTATTAAGATCATGATTGTTAGTGTCTAGTAAAGTTATGAATGTAAGCTTCCAGGCTTGGCTTTGGAAGGTGATTGTGACAGGGCATCACCCCACTCCTGCCTCTTTTCTAGCCACACGCCACTCAAAGACCTACTTCTGGCCAAACACCCTGTGTGCAATTTATTTACAATGTTCTGTCCTCCATCCTTACAAACTTGTGCAGCTCTGTATTTCCAATAGCATATACTCCTTTAGGTATCTTCCCACTGAGAGATCTGTCCTGGCTCTGACTCTTCAAAAGTGAAATCCAGGCAAGCTGCATGGAAACTTTTTAAAGACACCATAACAGAGGCTCAATTTAAATGTATACTTCAAATTAAAAAATATAGTAAGAGGACCAAAAAAGCGTCACTGTGGTTAAACAACAAAGTAAAGGAAGCAGTTAGAGGCAAAAAAGACATCAGTTAAAAAGTGGAAGTTAAATCCTATTGAGGAAAATAGAAAGGAACATAGATTCTGGAAAGGGAAGTGTAAAAATATAATTAGAAAAGCCAAAAAAGAAATTGGAAGAACAGCTAGCCAAAGACTCAAAAAGTAACAGCAAATTTTTTTTAAATACATCAGAAGCAGGAAGCCTGCTAAAGAACCAGTAGGACCACTGGACATCAAGATGCTAAAGGAAGATAAGGCCATTGCGGAGAAACTAAATGAATTCTTTGCATCAGTCTTCACAGCTGAGGATGTGAGGGAGATTCCCAAACCTGAGCCATTCTTTCTAGGTGACAAATCTGAGTAACTGTCCCAAACCAAGGTGTCATTAGAGGAGGTTTTGGAACAAATTGATAAATGAAACAGCAATAAGTCACCAGGATCAGATGGTATCAGCCAAGAGTTCTGAAGGAACTCAAATGTGAAATTGCAAACTACAAACTATAGTCTGTACCTATATTTAAATCAGCTTCTGTACCAGATGACTTGGGATAGCTAATGTGATACACCAATTTGAAAAAAGGCTCAGAAGCATCCAAGCATTAACAGGAGGTAAGCCTAAACTTCAGCACATAGACAATTGATTAAATTCTATAGTAAAGAATAGAATTTTCAGACACATAGGAGCCGAACCACACTTTGGTTAGACAATCAGTCATGGTTTCTTGTTCAAGCTCGCAAACATCTCAACTGACCCCCTTAAATCTACTAGAATTCTGCTCTGCAAGAGCCGTCACATGCAGCCCCTATGACAAGCGACAATCCAACGGATATAGCCATTACTTAGATTTTCAGAAACATTTGACAAGCTCCTCACCAAAGACTCTTAAGCAGAAGTCTTAGGATGACATCCTATCTTGAGGAGTACTCAGTGGTAGAGCGAATGCTTTTGTATGTATGTATCTAAAGTTGGTTCATCAGGAGAGGAAAACTTGTTCCACTTACCTCAAGTAAAGAACAAGCAATGGAGCTTAAACTGCAGATCAAGGAGGTTAGTTGGCATTAGGAAAAATTCCTAACTGTCAGGGTACGTTAAAACATGGAATAATTCGCTAGGGAGGTTGTGAATCTCCATCTCTTGGAGATATGTTAAGAGTAGTTAGATATGTCTATCAGGATGGTTAACCAGTATTTGGTCCTGCCACGAGGGCATGGGGAACTGACTCATACCTCTCGAGGTCCCTTCATCCTAATGGTCTAGATGAATCTATGGGATAAGAGAGTAAGGTCCCTTGTGGATCAATGAACTGGTGTTAAAATAGCAAACGAAGGGTAGGAAATAATGGTCAGGTTTCAGAATTGGAGAGAGTAATATGTGCCCCCATAGGTCTGTCCTGGACCAGCACGTCAAATATCTCATAATATTTGAGAAAAGTGGGTAAACAAGCGAGGTGGCAAATTTGCAGACAATACGAAACTACTCAAGATAGCTAAGTGCAAAGCAAACTGCGAAAAAACTGCAAAGGATTCATTAAATGTGGGGACTCGGCAAAATATGAAAGATGAGATTCATATTATAAATGCAAGTAAACCATGCTAAAAAACATAAGCCCAGCTATGTTATAAATAGTGAGAATTCTCTGAAGGGTCAACAAACTGTGGACAGGGGCTCCAGTAGACATGATACCGTAGATTTCACGAAGCCTTGAAGTCCTCACAAGGTTTTACGTAATTAAGCTGTCATGGGATAAAGGAAGGTTCTTTCATGGATTGAACTGGTTGATAAGACAGGGAACAAAGGGCAGGAATTAATGGTAAATTCTCAAATGAGAATGGGAGGGGGGTAATAGTCGTTCCCCAAGGTCAGTTCTGGACCAAATCCTATTCAATTTATTCATAAAGATACTTGGGAAAGGGTAAACCAGTGATGGCAAGCTTGCAGATGATACTAAATACTTCAAGTAGTTAAGACCAAAGCAGCAGGAAAAACTTCAAAAGATCTCACAAAACTAAGTGATTTGGCAACAAAACTGGCAAATGAAATTAATGTGATAAATGTAAAGTTAATGCATCATGGAAAAAATAACCCAACTATACATAAATATGATGGGCTAATCGTACAACGAGTCAGGAAAAATAGATCTTGCGTCATCCGTGGATATTCTCTAAGATGTCCACGCAGTGCACAGAGCAGTGAAAAAGCGAACAGGATGTTAGAATCATTAAAAACGGGATAGAGAATAAGACTGAAATTATATGCCCTTGTATAAATCCATGGTACGCCACATTCAATACTGTGTACAGATGTGGTCTCCTCACCTCAAAAGATATCTAGCACTAGAAAAGGTTTCAGAAAGGGCAATAAATGATTAGGGGTTTGTAGAGGTTCCATATGAGAAAGATTAAAGAGCTAGGCCTTTCAGCTTGGAAAAGAGGAGACTAAGGGATGATAATAGAGGTATATAAAATCATGATGGATGTGAGAAAGTGGCTAAGAAGTTATTTACTTATTCCAAATACAAGAACTAGGGTCACCAAATGAAATTAATAGTGCAGTTTAAAACAATAAAAGAAAGTTCTTCTTCACACAGCGCACAGTCAACTTGTGGAACTCCTTACCTGAGGAGGTTGTGAAGCTGGGACTAAAATGTTTAAAAGGGACACTGGATAAATTATGGTGGCTAAGTCCATAAATGGCTATTAGGCAGGATGGGTAAAGAATTGTCCCTAGGGTCTATTTATCAGAGGATGGAGATGGATGGCAGGAGAGAGATCACTTGATCATTGCCTGTTAGGTTCACTCCCTCTGGGGCACCTGGCATTGGCCACTGTCAGTAGACAGATACTGGGCTAGATGGACCTTTGGTCTGACCCGGTACGGCCGCTCTTATGTTCTTATGTTCAGCTATTCACATAAAATGATGGGGTCTGAATTAGCTGTTACCACTTGAGAGAGAGAGAGATCATGGAATCATTGTGAATAGTTATCTGAAAACATCCACTCAATTTGCAGTGGCAGTCAAAAAACCTAACAGAATATTGGGAATCATTAAAAAAGGGATAGATAATGAGACAGAAAATATCATATTGCCTCTATATAAATCCACGGTATGTCCACATCATGAATACTGTGTTCAGATCTGGTTGCCCCTTCTCAAAAAAAGATATATTAGAATTAGAAAAGGTACAGAGAAGGGGTATGGAACAGCTTTCATATGAGGAGAAATTATTAAGACTGGGACTTTTTGGCTTGGAAAAGAGATGATTAAGGGGGGGACATGACAGAGGTCTATAAAATCATGACTGGTGTGGAGAAAGTAAATAAGGAAGTGTTATTTAATCCTCCTCATAACACAAGAACAAGGGGTCACCAAATGAAATTAATAGACAGCAGGTTTAAAACAAACAAAAGGAAGTACACGTTTTCACACAATGCACAGTCAACCTGTAGAATTCAGTGCCAGGGGATGTTGTGAAGACCAAGACTATAATAGGGTTCAAAACAGAATTAGACCTAAGTTCATGGAGCCTAGATCCATCAATGGCTATTAGCCAGGATGGGTAGGGATGCCAAACCACATTCTAAAGTCTCCCTAACCTGTTTGCCAGAAGCTGGGAATGGGCGACAGGGGATGGATCACTTGATGATTCCCTGTTCTGTTCACTCCCTCTGAAGCACCTGGCATTTGCCACTGTTGGAAGATAGAAAACTGGGCTAGATGGACCATTGATCTGATACAATATGGCCGTTCTTATGTTCTAAGACTCTCAATCTCTTCCCCCAACCTGGCACTTCCTTCCTGTACCTTTTCTACTTTTTGGGTTAATTAGCCTTGTAGCTCTCTCCAGTCCATCCCCAATTGCTCAACTTGACACAGTTTTGCCCCTCAGGTTTACTCCAGGGTGATTTAATTGGTGATCCAGTTATCAGAGTGTTGGTACAGCTACTGTTGCCCAGCACTGTCATAGTACTCTGAAGGTTTCCTTTACGGATGAGGACTGATCGGTCAGATACAAAGTGACTGCCTTGTGAAAACGGTTCGCCCACAGGCGATCTGGTGTTTTTGTCTTTCAGCATCTTTCTGTGAGTTCATGTGAGAGCACAGTGATTGTCTCATTTCACCCACACATTTATTAACGGGGTGTTTAATGCACTGGGTAAGGTACACCATACATTGTGACAGGCCTGTGCAGGACCCGTGTATATTGAAAGGTGTATTGTGTTCATCATCATAGCAGTGGAGTTATGTCTACAGGTTCTGCATCTCTTGTTATGGCAGGATTTGGTGCTGCTTTGAGTTGGTGCGTTCAGGTCAGTGCGGAACTTTACTCTGATGATGACAACTAAGTCTACCTACATTAGGTCAGCGTACTGCCACTGCAGTAATTACTGCGACTTTTCACGTCCACACTACCCTTCTTCTGTCGGTGGTGCGCGTGGTCACCAGGAGCATTTGCCTCAACTTACAGGGGACGGTTTAGGGGGCTGAGAGGCCAGGCTCCCAGTTCGGAGCTTGGTGCCAAGTTGACAGGCAATGTAAGTAACACAGTGTCTACACAAACACTGCGTCACTCTAACTATATAGACCTCAGTGTTACAACTCTTATGTAGGTGGAGTAATTAAGTTGGTGTAGTGAGGGAATTACATTGGCAGAAGCAACAATGTAGTATAGATCAGGGTTTCTCAAACAGAGGTCGCTGCTTGTGTAGGGAAAGCCCCTGGCAGGCCGGGCCGGTTTGTTTACCTGCCCTGTCCACAAGTCCAGCTGTTCACGGCTCCCAGTGGCCGCAGATCGCTGCTCCGGGCCAATGGGAGCTGCTGGAAGTGGTGGCCAGTAAGTCCCTCGGCCCTTGCTGCTTCCAGCAGCTCCTCGGAGCAGCAATCTGCAGCCAGTGGGAGCCACGATCGGCCGGACCTGCGGACGGGGCAGGTAAACAAACCAGCCCAGCCCGCCAGGAGCTTTCCCTAAAAGAGCAGCAACCCCTGTTTGACAGACCCTGGTGTAGATACTTAAAAAGTTAGGTCGATGTAAGCTGCCTTATATTAACCTAATTCTGTAATGTAGATCTGGCAATATTTATAGTGGAAAACAATAAGAAGTTTAACATCAAAAATTCAAGCAATAGTGAATAAGCACAAGCAACAGTTACATATAAAACAAAACAACAAAAGACTTTCTAGAAACTAAACTTAACTAATAGGCTAGCTTTCTGTCTAAAATTTATCTTACCACCAAAATCCTCTGCAGCATTTTCAACAAAAGTTGGGTAAGATGCCATTTTCATGAATGTAAACACATTGCTTGTTTACTTCCTAGGTCCAGAATAGGAGGGTGTATTCTTTACCATCTACCTATATTCCCTATAGTTCATTGTCTGTATTCAGAGACTGTGGCCTGGTCTACACTACGCATTTATACCGAATTTAGCAGCGTTAAACCGATTTAGCCCTGCACCCGTCCACACGAGGCCCTTTATATCGATTTAAAGGGCTCTTTAAACCGGTTTCTGTACTCCTCCCCGACGAGAGGAGTAGCGCTGAAATTGGTATTGCAATGTTGGATGAGGGTTAGTGTGGCCGCAAATCGACGGTATTGGCCTCCGGGCGGTATCCCACACTGCATCATTGTGACTGCTCTGGAAAGCCATCTGAACTTGGATGCACTGGCCAGGTACACAGGAAAAGCCCCGTGAACTTTTGAATTTCATTTCCTGTTTGGCCAGCGTGGAGGTCACCAGCACAGGTGACTACTGCAGAGATCATCAGCACAGGTAACAATGCAGTCTCCTGAGAATTGAAAAAGGCTCAGCATGGACCGCACGGGTATGAATTCATGATTGCTGTACGGGGAAGATTCTGATGCTAAAGAACTCCATTCCAAAAGAGAATGAAAAACATTTGAAAACAATTTTCGAAGGCCAATGATGCAGAGAAGGCCACACCAGGGACTCAGTACGTGCATGTGAAAGTTAAGGAGCTCAAGACACAGCCTCAGACAACAAAGAGCAATGAAGGTCCAGGGGCAGGGGCTGAAAACATGCCACTTTCTATGCTGAGCTGCAGGCAATTTGGGGTCGCCAGGTTCCCTCCCGTCGTGATTCAGTGGGTTGGTATCTCAGCCATGCCTGAGGATGCTGCAGGGACGGGGAATGATGAGGAGGGGATGAAGAGGATGAGCCTTGCAGAGAGCACAAAGCATCCATTCTCCCACAGCCACGAGCTTTTTCTCACCAGACGGAATTCCCTCCAACCTCACTGCCCAGACAAGGAAAGCCATGGACAGCGACTTGGTGATGTACTTTGTAAATATAAAACATGGTTTTAAAAGCATAGCATGTTTTAATGATTAATTTGCTGAGGGACTTCGGATGCATTCGGCCGGTTATTATTGGAAAAGTCTGTTAACATGTCTGGGGATGGACGGAAATTCCTCCAGGACATCCTCATGAAGCTTTCTGGATGGTACTCCAAAAGCCTTTGCAGAAGGTTTCTGGGGGGGGGGGAGGAGGAGAAAGCTATTCCATCCTCCTGGTAGATTACTTGACACACATGCACAGTGAAGTATCTGGTATGATTGCCTGACAAAGCTAGCTGAAAAGGTTCCGGTGTTGCTGGCATTCCAGCAACCTATGTTTCTTTATCTTGCTGTGTATCCTCGGAGAGTGATATCGTTCATGGTAACTAGTTGAAATTCAGGAATTTAATTAAGGGGACAGATATGACTCATAACGATAGTTAAGAGGGTTAATGTCTCTTTTAACTTGTAAGGGTTAAGAAGCTCAGTAAACCTGGCTGATACTACAGAGGACCAATAGGGAAGACACAGATTACTTTCAGATTTTCAGTGGAGGGAAGTCTTTTGTTTGTTCTCTTTGTGTTGTTGTTCGCTCTCAGAACTGAGAGGGATGGGACATCAATCCAGGCTCTCCAAATCTTTCTGAATCAGTCTCTCATGTTTCAAACTTGTAAGTAATTAGCCAGGCAAGGCGTGTTAGTCTTATGTTTGTTTTTCTCAACTTGTAAATGTTTCTTTTTGCTGGAAGGATTTTACCTCTGTTTCCTATAACCTTGAACCTAAGGCTGTGGGGGCCCCCTCTGATCTACAGGAATCTGATTACCCTGTAAAGCATTTTCCATCCTGATTTTACAGAGATGATTTTTATCTTTTTTTTTAAGAATCTGATTGATTTTTCCTTGTTTTAAGATCCAAGGGGATTGGGTCTGGACTCACCAGGGATTGGGGGGGGGGGGAGGAAGGAGCAGGGATGGTTAATTCCTCCTTGTTTTAAGATCCAAGGGGTTTGGATCTGTGTTCACCAGGGAACAGGTGAAGCCTCTCAAGGCAACCCAGGGAGGGGAAAGTTTTCGGGGGACAGAAAGTGCCCCAGACACTGAAATTCTGGGTGGTGGCAGTGTTACCAGATCTAAGCTAGTAATTAAGCTTAGAAGGGTCCATGCAGGTCCCCCACAGCCGTACCCTAAAGTTCAGATGGGGAAAAAACCTTGACACATGGCCATTTCTACTGGGCTGTTTGCCTGTTGCTTAAAAGAAATCCTTCCTTGAAGGTAGCCAAGCCGGGGGGGAGGGGGGGGGGAGTGGCGCTGAGCTTTTTCGCGTTTAGCTAGCAGTGATCTTCAATGATACCAGCCACGTGGTGGTAAAGCGATCATCCCAGAGAATTGGATGGGTGGGTGGTTTCTGCTGCTGCATGTTAACAGGAAAGAAGCAGCACTGAACGGGATTTGCTTGGTATTTGGGAAAGGAGGGCTCTGTGTATATGGAGGCTGCAGAAGCCGAAAGACAATGGCTTACCATGGATGCATGCAAGCTGAATTCTGCTGCCTGGACCTACGTCTGTGAGATCTCTACCACCGAGCCGCAGGCACTCAATATTAAGATGCAAAATGCGACCTTGTAGTGAAATCACATGTGCTATATAAGGTGAATAGTGTTGTTCACCGTGAAAGAGTATAAGCACTGTTCTGTAAAATATATCTTTTTAAATACTTCTCTCTCTTTTTTCCCTCCCTCATGCTGCTGCAAATTTTTCAAGCCTCTCTACTCCATCCCGAAGGCTCTCTCAGATAAGGCGGCGGAAAAAAAAGACGCAAGACGAAATGTTCTCAGAAATCATGGAAGTGACCCACAGTGAAAGAGCTCATCTGAATGAGTGGAAGGACGCGGTATCAAATTACAGGAAAGATGCCAGTGAACATGAGTACAGGAGGGACCAACGTGAGGACAGGAGGGACGCTCGAGATGAGAAGTGGCAGCAGGAAGATCAGAGGTGTAGGCAGGAAGATCAGCGGTGGCAGGATGCAACTCTGGGGCTGCTGCATGATCAAACTGACATCCTCTGACGTCTGGTGGACCTTCAGGAACAGAACCAGGATCACAAAGTACCGCTGCAGCCCCTGTGTAACCACTCTCACCCCTCACCATGTTCCATATCCTCCTCACCCAGACATGTAAGAACGCGTGGGGGAAGGCTTCGTGCACCCACCCACTCCACCCCAGTGGACAGCCCAATCAAAAGGCTCATTATTATGAAATTTTTTAAGTGGCCTTTTCCTTCCCTCCTATCCTCCTCCCAAACCACACCCGGGCTATCTTGTCAGTTCTCTCCCTCTTTTTATAATGAATTAATAAAGAATACATGATTTTTAAATGATAATGACTTTATTTCCTTAGAAAGCAAGCTGTAATTGAAGCGAGAAGGTGGGTTGCTTACAAGGAATGAGTCAATCAAGGGGGGGTGTTCATCAAGGGGAAACAAACACAGCAGTCAGACCGTACCCTGGTCCGTGATGAAACTTGTTTTCAAAGCTTCTCTGATGCGCACCGCTTCCTGGGGTGCTCTTCTAATCGCCCTTGTGTCTGGCTGCGCATAAACAGTGGCCAGGTGATTTGCCTCAGCCTCCCACCACGCCATAAAGGTCTCCCCCTTACTCTCTCAGAGATTGTGGAGCACATAGCAAGCAGCAATAACAATCGGGACATTGATTTGGCTGAGGTCTGAGCGAGTCAAGTAAGTGCACAGCAGTGCCTTTAACGGCCAAAGGCACATTCTCCACCATCTGCACTTGCTCAGCTGTAGCTGAACAATCTGACTACTGTCGTGCTGTGTGGGTTATGAGCCTGGCATCAAGGGTAGGCTGGGTCCCCAGGATAACTACATCGCTTTCACATCCCCAACTGTTATTTTCTGGATCTGGGAAGCAGTACCTTGCTGGAGCAGTTTAAATAGAGTAGTGTTCTGGAAGGAGCGAGCGTCTATAACCCTTCTGGCGCAGGTGGGATGTTGGTGAAACGTCCTTTGTGATCACCAGTCCTTGCGCACCACTGAAAAGAACCATTGGGTTAATGTAGCTGGGTGCCTGATGCCACGAATAGGATCGTCCATCTATGCCCCTCAAGTCATTTGCAGCAAAGCCATCACTAAATGACTTGCACAATTCCACAGTTAACGTTTGTAGCAGCTAGGCTTATGTTAGCACGGTTAAGCTATGTGCCATCACAAGCAGTCACATAACATAGGATTTCCCTCACCACCATTGATGTATTGGAGAAGAATGTTCAGCCAAAAGCCTCTGGAAGCTTGAGTGCAGAGCCGGACGAGGACCTTTTGGGGGGAACGGGGAGCTGTCTGGGCACTGCAAGCTTCCAGAGGGCTATTGTATTCGCTTCTCATGTGAGGCTGCTCTCTCTTGGCTCTGCGTTCAGGCAAGGGAAAGCAAGTCAAAGTTCCATGGAAGTCCCTTACACATGAGAAGTTTCACAGCCACTGGGGAAATCAGCCAAACTGCAAAACTAGCGTCCCACCAGTCTGTGCTTGTTTCCCCGGGCCAATGGCGTTCACTGGCTAGACGCCTAATTCCCATCGAGGATTCCAAAGCGCAGGGACGCAGTTGAAGAGAATCTGTGTCATGTCTCATCAATCTCATCACAGCGCAGCGTAAGCCGCCTCTCCTCATGGTTTGCAGGGTCCTGGTTCAGTAGAAACCCTGCCAAAAATCGATGGAAACAACGAGCGAAGTGGTTTAAACATCACGATTGAAGTCTTTGAGGAGGCAGGGCCATGTTTTGTGGTGCTATGGGTTTGCACAGTTACCAGGAAACAAAGCACGCAACGTTTTGTCGCTGTTTTTCACGGAGGGAGGGGTGAGGCTGTAGTCAGAACCACCCGCAACAATGTTTTTTGCCCCATCAGGCACTGGGATCTCAACCCAGAATTCCAAGGGGCGGGGGAGACTGCGGGAACTATGGGATAGCTATGGGATAGCTATCCACAGTGCAATGCTCTGGAAATCGACACTAATGTCGGTACATGGACGCACACCGCCAAATTAATGTGTTAACTGTGGCCACGTGCACTCGACTTTATACAATCTGTTTTAAAAAACTGGTTTCTGTAAAATCGGAATAATCCCGTAGCGTAGACATATCCTGTATAACCACCTGTAATTCATTCTTCCTGAGTGCTCCTCCCCTGCTGACTTCACATCTCTTTGATAACTTCATATGTAAACAGGCATCCATTTATAATGCTTAATTTACTCGTCTGCCAGAAAACTTGTTCTTTCACTCCTGCTGGTGATTCGTTCTTCAATACAAGCTCTAAAAATATATTTTCAGTGTATATATACACAACTCCTCACACAGAATCTGTACATACATTTCACAACTATAGTAATAACCAGTGTGATCCTGGCTTTCATGTAAGCCCTCACATGACATTTTTTAGTGCACTAGAATGTATCTATCAGAATCAGGACATTCCTGTAACACACTGGTCACACTGGTCAGCTGGCATTAGGGCCTCCTTGGGTCATACTGTGAAAGTCACTCTTGGGTTCTCAGTAAGGGTCACAGAGCAAGAGGACCTGCCTCAACAGTGATGCCTTTACTCTGTCTGCACTCAAACCAAGACATAGGGCAAGTCTATAACCACAGATGAGAGGTGTTTAAGGGCCAAGACAAAAGTCAAATAACTCACTTGAACAGGTTGCCAATCTGGCTTGGCAGGTGATGAAGCCCATTACAGGAAATGTTGAGTTCAGTCAGAGTGGAGATCTCACACAGTAATATAGGAAGCTCCCCCAGCATATTATGGGACAGGTTCAGGCCTTTCAGCTGAGAGAACCTAAATGTCAAGTGTACAAGTTATTCATAAAGCATAGCGGTTAGTGACAAATACACATACATGGACAAGCACAAAGGTTCTCTGAAGTAGTCCAAGTTCTTTCCTAAATATGACATCTCCTCTTCTCAAACGAGCTATAGCAAGGCATTTCCTGCACCAAACAGGTTATAATCCATCAATAATATATACCTAAGGCTAAGATTTTGTCACGGACATTTTTAGTAAAAGTCACAGACAGGTCACAAGCAAAAAAAGAAAAATTCATGGAAGAGGTGACCTGTTCGTGACTTTTACTAAAAATATCCCTGACAAAATGGGGATCTGCAGGTCCCCACACTGTCTGAAGTGGGACAGCTGCACAGGGACTAGGAGCCGCCTGCAGCAGCTGAGGGGTGTGGGGTACCCCTATCGCCTGCAGCACCACAGGCCCATGGCAGTGGGGAGCTCAGGGGTTTCCCTGCCACAGCTGGGAGCTGCGGGGTTTCCTGCTGCCTGCAGCAGCCAGAGGGTCAGGGGTTCCTCCACCACTGGAGGCTCTGGGGGCCCCTGCCGTGGCCAGGAGCTCGGGGGTTCCCCCACCACCATCATGAGCTCGGGAGTACCCCGCCATCTATGGTGGCTTGGAGCTCCAGGGGCCACCAGAGGCGATGGGGTACTTCACAGTCCCCTGCCCCCATGGGTGGCGGGGGACCCTGCAACTCCCAACCACCACAGGCTGAAGTCACAGAGGTCGCTGGGTGTCACAGATTCCATGACTTCTGCAACCTCTGACTAAATTGTAGCCTTATCCATAACATTGCTTCTGCTCTATATTGGGTAGGACAAGAGAAGTCTAAAGTTAGGTCAACTCAGCTATGTTGCTCAGGAGTGTGAAAAATGCAGAGCTAGGTAGTTAAACCGACCTAAACGCAGGTAGACAGCTCTAGGTCAACGGAAGAATTCTTCGGTCGAACTGGCTACTGCCTGTTGGGGAGAAGATTTACTACAGCTACAGCAAAACCCTACACTGAAGTGCTGTAGCAGTGCAGCTGCAGTGTTTCTAGTGAAGACAGACTAAGAGTTACATAACACTCCTATCTCTTTAAACTCAGAAGGAAAGCAGACAATTATCTGTCTGCTAGATAAATACCTTGGATTCGGGACTATAAACATTGGAACAGGAGATTAACTAGCCTCAAACTCACTGACTAACTGGGAGGCTTTTAACTAGTTCCAGCTATCCCTTGATTGGCTTCAGGTGCCCCTATCAATGTAGCTATCTCCACTTCCTTCTAGAAAGATCTTAATTGGCCCCAGGTGTCTGGATTAACCTGGAGCAACTGTCATTTGATTACCATGGTACTAGGGATTTGGTTAGCCTGGGGCTAACATACTGTTCCTTACTACTTTACTGTAGCCATCTGGCCTTGCCCCATCACAATATGCACTTCTAGTGCAGATGAGGCTGTTGTAATTTTAACATATATGTTAGCTGGTCAAGGTAAACCTCACGCATGTTAGCTGTCTAGGCTCCCCCCAGGGTTTATTCCCAGATTACCTCTACCTGCTAACACATGCTAAAAATACACCTTTTTCACTAGTGAAGACAAAGCCTCAGAGATTGGCACAAAGAACGAAGACTCTCTAGAAATGGAAAGCTAATACCCTACGGTAACTAAGCAGAAGTAGTACCTACCCAGCTTGGCTCTTGATGAGCACAAGAATAGATACATCATGCAAACTGTTTCTTCTGTTTTATTTGGATCTTTGTTCTGTATTCTTACTAAATCTTGTTTTTAAAATTCTTGGGAATGTCACATACACTGCCTCAGAGTTAAAACAGTCCACCTCAAAAAAAGAGACTCCCATGCTCAACATTCTGTCTCAAAGGTATAGACTAACGATTCCTGTTGCATAAGGTGTGTGACTCCTTTCTCAAGGCTGTGGTCTGAGACATATGGATACCTAGTGACCATGCATGAGAAATCAGTTTAAAAGGCAGAAAGTGCAAATGCCCACTAAGCTGCATCCTGGGCATGACAGTACTAGTCTCACACATTTATACCAGATTGGCTACTGGCCACTGAGATGCAGGTCTCCTTAAACTCCTTTCTTTTGGGGAGTTTCAGCTTCATTGGGCAATGACACCTGCCAGGGAGAGAGATAAGAAGTCCAGTTTTTGGCATATTAAGTCTAGAATGCAGACTTAATTGCATAGCCAACAGCAATCAGTCTAAGGATCCTGCCACCCTGCTGCTCCCACCCAGGGTCAAGGAAAACAGCATCTTGAAAGCTGCTCAGGAAATTTCATTATTCCAATGTCATGGTTTCTAGTTTTTTTCTCACTTTTCAAATACTACAACAGACCCTGAAAGGTCTGAAAGGACCATTACAGTTTTTCCAGCCAGAAAATCTACTATTATCACTGCAACTAAGCAGGTAGGAAACCAAGACAAGCTTAGAAATAAAAGAACCTGGATAATAAACTAGACTCTAGCCCTTGATGAAAATGCACAGAAATGGCATATTCTTTCACCTGTACCTACGGTCACCTGAATATTTCATTGCTCTGCAGGAGGAGGGAGACCAAATACTATGGAGACAGGCACCTAAAAATACATGGAGAAATTAGAGGAGCATTTTGCAGATTTCCAAAATAATCCTGCCACAGGAACACAGCTATTTGATTATGTTGCTGTAGGATGCCAGCTGGCTTTCAATATTTCACAAAGTAACTGCCAGAACCCCTTGTTAGGAAGTAAAAGAAGGCAGGGACCTGCAGGAAGAAAGACTGCCCCGCTCCATCCTTTACAACGGAGTCTGATTTATTTGGGGATTTGTTTTTAAAGTTCTCTTATTTTTAGGTCCAGTTGGATCCCTACACTCTCCTACTTATTGGAGCTAGTTGTACCCAGCATACAATCCATCATGCATCTCCCACTACCCAGTAAATGGCTAATTACAAGTTCCCAATGTAAAGCTGGAGTCTCGCAGTCACTACCAATTCTGAATTTGTGACAGCATTAAAGATTAATTAAAATGGGCTTCTTTTATACTTGCATTCCTTAGTACAAGCTTTTACTCGACTGTTTTATCATACTCGACTGTTTTATCATATTCTCCCTCAGCATCTGTTCTTATATCTAACTATGCTGCCAGACTGTTTAGCAAATGGCATTATAATTACCACCATATCTTCTCTATGTAATAGCATATCACCACACAAGGTTCAGCACAATCATCCTTAATATGAAAGGAACACGTGGAAGGACAGCTTGTACATATTGTAAATTGCTGGAAGTTGAACCATGAATGGAGACAAAAATTATATTTCCTAGTCTTCATCACCTTGAGGTAGGCAGAATCCTCCCAAAGACCAATCTCTTACAAGTCTGCCAACTTCCCACAAGGACCATGGACCCTCATATACTCCTGCCTCCTCACCCAATTGTATATTCCAGAACTGCAAAATGTAATAGAAAATAGTTCTCTGCAGACCTGCAAAGAGAGTCAAGACCCCCTGATCCATCCAGTCGCATAAAGTTGTGTCGCAGGTTGAGGTAGGTGATGTCTTGACTGTAGAAGAGATGCTCAGGTACCTCCTCAAGGCTATAACAAGACAGATCAACTGTGCTGAGTCTCTGAGACACCACCTGAAAAAAAGAAAAGGGCAACAGAGTTACAGCTACATTTACAATTTTCTTTCCAGTTCAATTCAATGCAAGTTTATTGGTGGAACAAGCTAGACAAGCGCCAACAAAGCACAAGAAAATGAAACCCCTCAGGTATCTATCAGAGGCAAATTCAGCCCACTCAGAACAGGTTTACAAACGGTGTTTAGGATTTAATCCCAGGCTTGTATGTTGCTACTGTCCATTCCTGTCGGCAGGCACATACACAAGCATGGAGAAGGGCACAGGAAAGGCACTGCTCTGACTTGCATACATTTTTTGATTAAGAATACCAGCCAACCTAAACTGCAGGGGAAATCCAAGGTGAGATGAATATCTAACTTATCTTAGGCTTTAGTGCCACTGCCTATCTGCATAATATCTGAGCACCTTCAACATCAGACAGAATGGAAACCGTGATTACTCAGTAGGGTTTCTTTGCTAGAGGACGTTGTGAAGGCCAAACTATAAGAGGGTTAAAAAAAAATTAGACAAGTGCATGGAGGATAGGTCCATCAATGGCTATTACCAAGATGGGCAGGGATGGTGTCCCTAGCCTCTGTTTGCCAGAAGTTGGGAATGGATAACAGGGGATGGATCACTTGATTATCTGTTCTGTTCACTCCCTCTGAAGCACCTGGCATTGGCCACTGTTGGAAGATAGAATACTGGGCTAGAGAGACCTTTGGTCTGACCCAATATGGAAGTTCTTATGTTCTATTTGCTTGCTTTTGGAGTGTTGTGAATGCCATTCTTTTTATGCTGGAAAGGTACTATCAAAGAAGAAGGGTTTGCAACATTTCCTAGAGGTGCTTACTTTGAGCTTTCTGATCTGCACTCTCCCACAGGAGCAAAACTCTCTTGGCAGTTTGAAGATTGATATTTGGTCTCTTATGCAGCTGGGTGTAACAAGGCACTGGTCCTTGGATGCACATGCACCCATACGAAGACTGGCCTCCTTTCACAGAATTGCTTTTCAAGTGAGGGGTCTAAGCGAATAGCAAAGTCATGTGACTATGTGAAAGGGCATGCTGAGAGATATAAAGGCAGCTTGTGTTCTATTAGGAAGACTCAGATGAAATCAAGAGAGAGACAATTTTCCACAGTTCCCAAGCAGAGGGAAAGGAACCTGCTGGGAAGGTGATGGTCAAACTAGATGATCTCAATGCTCTCTTCTATCCTTGGATTTTATGACTATGAAAAAAAATTCAGTTGAGAGATTTGCAGGGAGAAAATCTCAGCTGGGACAGGATTATAAAGGACTAAGAAGTTCTGGAAAGAGGGCAAAACCCTGGTAAACAACTGGAAGGACTACTGAGTACTGGGAAGGTCTAAAAGGAACTGGCGAGCCTGGAAAAGCAGGGTGGGCTAACTATTATTTTGAGAATAAACCAGACCCCATAAGGCACGGGTAATTCAAAAGCACCAACTACGGTGGTTTAACTAGAGGGAAGGGGAGAAATGAGCTAAACCGAGGCAACAGATGGGTCCAGTGCCGATAAGCCCCTACTACACTGGGGAACGATCTATTAACTGCTTTGACAATTGCAACCTCTGCCTTAAACTAGCATTGGAAGCAAACTGGAAGCCAATGGAAGAAGAAGACAGCTGCATTCTGTATCAACTGCAGTTTCTGCATTATTTTCACAAATTATTATACTACATAAGAGCAAAGTCTTTAGTAGTGAAAACATGTATACATTGGCCTATATGGTGGAAGTCATACACTTTACACAAGAAGCCTTTGTTAGCATTCAGGCCAATCAATGTAAAGCAGAGAACAACAAATGCAAGTCAAACACATAAAAGATCTACCATGGAGAAATGGGATGTTTTACACGCCAAAGCAAACATAAGACATTATCTCTTAACCTGTATTTCACATCAGAAGCTAATACTATCTAAGGCCTGAGTTAGCACAGTCCATCAATCACCAATAAACATGCTCTGTAATACACAGGAATCATCACAGTGGATCAGACCAGTGCTCCATCTAGTCCAGAATTCTATCTTTGACAGTGGACAATACGTTTCAGATGAAGGTGCAAGACACCCTGTAACAGACAGTTATGCAATAACCTGTCCACAGAGAAACATCATCTGGCAGTTAAAGACTGGCTCATGCACTGAAGCTTGATGGTTTACATCCTATTTTTAATTCTACCTAATGTGACTGTGGATGCCCTTACTACCTGTATAACATCTAGTCTTTGTTGAATCCTGGTAAACTCTTGGCTTTTGGTTAAACAAAAATGTATTTCCTTAGATTAGATTTAAATTTATTGCCTTTCAGTGTCATTGAATGTCCCCCTGGTTCTCGTAGTCTGCAAAATGACCACTAAGAGTGCCTTACTACAGCAGACTTTCCAGATCTCTAATAATTTTCATCCTTTTCTCTGGCTCTTTCTGGTATATCACTAGTTCCCTCACTGTGAGTTTGGGCTTCACAGTGAGATCCCTTGCTCCAAAGTCCTCTTGCCCAGACAATGGTAATGTCAACTCTAGAATCTCCTGAGTCTCAGGACTGATTCCACTAGGATGTGGCACCAGTGAAACATAGAATCAGAAAAGCAGAATAGGCTTCCCTGCTATAATGACAAAGCCACTCTAAGGAGGTGCTGACAAGGTGAGTATCATTGGAACTGGACTCACTACCAAAGCCTGAAACAAAAGGAACAGGTGATGCTGTAACAGCCAATGTCAGGGGCTAAGACCGGATAACGGCACATCCAACATGGAGGATACGGTGGATGCCAATCTGACCAGTGACAAAGAGTCCAGTGCTAAAGGTCCTGATGCAGAGATCTCCAACACCAGGAGTACCGAAGCCAAGAGACCCAATATAAAACACAAGTCTGATATAGCCAATATCAAACGAGTCTGTGCCAATGCACCTGAAGTATCTGATACCCCCTTCATTGTTGGATTTTTGGGTCTCAGACACCCAGCTTGGCACAGCACCGAGTTGTGAGATTCATGCTCATTTTTTCTGCTTCTTCCTTACTTGCGAGGAGAGAAAATGATGCCAGAAATGCAATCCCTTCAGGATTTAATGGGCCTGCCACATGAACAGAATGTTGAAGTGAAGCTCAACATTGAAGCCATCCCCTTCTGATTCTGCTCTGATGTGGAATAAGAATGTGGACCTGAACAGAATCCACCTCCTCTGGTCGTATTTGGATTCTGTGCTAACTCAAATCCAACAGAGATGCTCTCTGTGAGTCTAGCACATTGTTCAGGTGGATGCAGCCAAGGCAGTAGGAAGACTGCTGTAGCTGGGAAGAAAGAGAAGTTAGTCTCTGGGATTAGTTTTGAAGACTGCAATAAACTTCAGATGCTTGGTTAATATGAATAGTGCTATCAGTGTGGGACAGCGCAGAACTACAGCTCATAGCTGCTACATAGCTGTCGTGGAATGCTGAAATGAAGCATCCAGCAGATCAGACAGACATGCAATGGTTAAGTACCCTCCAACCCACAGATGTCATAGTTCAAAGGAAGCCATCAAGTGACCTCAGTACTCTCTAAGAACACAAGTTAGAAGCTGTTCTCAAGAGTAAGCCTGTTCCAAAACTCTCCAAGCTTTCTTTCCTCTTGGCCCGTATCAGAGCACCCACACCTACAGTTTATTAGGCCTCACCATGGATGCCTGCCGGTGCCATCTCTGGTACTCTGATAGCGTTTCAAAGCAAACATGGTAGGTTTGAGCTTGTGCACCAGCAGAGCTGAAAGCAAGTGAGTGCTGCCGACGCTTCACTTCTTCCACCTGAAAAGGGAGAAATAAGAACAAAAATAGCCTCGCAATTAAATAATCTGAAATGCGGGGGGGGGGGGGGGAATGTTAAACAAAACCAATACAAGACACTCCAAAAAGTACAGTCAAGTCAGTTCCCTCTGGCTGATAGACAGCAAGAACTCCTTTTCAGAACCTCTCTGTTGAAACAGACCAATTTTTACAGTAGGGGGCTGAGTGTAGAAACCATGTATTTTGTTTGTCATTACCACTGCAAGCCAGGGAGTGGAGTAGCACCCCCAGCACCATCAGTGTGGGAACTAAGGGAACAGACCCTTCTGGGTCACGGTAAATTGCTGGACATGTAAAAGTATCATGTAATTTATGGCTGAAGCACAGAACCTGCAGTCCTTTCACCGTTTTATTGCCTAGAAAATCAGGAGAGAGAGGAGTGAGGCAGACTCTCACTAAAGAGGCCTAGACTGACTTCTTGTAGGGAACATCGTCATTCTCACATCTCACCTACAGGAAACTAAGAAAGAACCAGTTAGGCCCAAAGCCTCACCTTCCCTCCAACAAGAGGCAGGATGTGCATCTTTCCTGTATGGCAATCCTTCGCTGAGGATACGATGAGGCAGGTGCCACAGAGAATGACCAAGCGTTCTGCCCACTTGTGCAACTGTGTCTTCCCTTTGCGCACATTATAGACCCCAGACAGAAGGGTTCGGTCTAGTTGCTCCACTTGACATGGCTTTTCTGAAAAGAAAATGGCACTTTATCATCCACTTTTCACTGGATTCTTCATTTCCAGCTCATGGGAATAATTAGCACCAAAAAACCGCACACAATCTCAGCTATTAAAACAGACAACTATAGGTAAAACAAGGCAGAGTAAATAGTAGTAGACTGAGAACAGAGTCTCATTTGCAGGATAAACAGCCTGTAACAAACAATGCAATAATATTTACCAATATTTTGCAGAGAGAGGAATGATTATATATTGTTATGCTTAAAGACGTTACTGCTGCAGTCAAGTGTGTCTGATTTACATCCAATCACAGGCACCATTAAAGTTGATGGGAATGCTAGCCAACCTTCATTCTGGCTAAATGGAAATGCAATTAAGCTCCTTTACAGAGTAAGATAGCTGAAACCACTGCCTAAGGCACTGGGCCACATGGGAAGGCTTTAGCCAGAATTCAAGGCAAAGAGGAGTTTCCTTGGGGACTGATTGCAAAGGCAGGGGGCACTGATTGGTTGCAGCTGTTTTTGCATGAGTGGACGGGTGGAGAAATAGTCATGAGCATGGCCCCGAGAGGGAACAGAGACAGAATTCCTTGGGGCACAAGACTGGCTGGAAAGCCAGGCTTGGAATTTGTGAGCACGGAAACTGGTCTGTTGTTGTTGTTTGCTCCTGTGATGTACACAGAAACAGAACAATGTACATTCTTCACATCAAAGAAATTCTGACTTGTAGCATCAATTTCTCTTCCTAACAGAAACAACTTGGTAAGACCCCACATACTGCTAACTACTCAGGCCAAGAGGCAAGAGTATGTTCTGAGATAAACTATGATGGAATTAAAAAAAAAAATCCTCTTCCTTGATATGTCATTGTTTAACTTAGAATGCAAGCTCTTTGGGGCATAGACCTGGTGCTGTCCGCAAAGTACCATGCACATCAAAAGCATAACAGAAATACTTCATGGGTTAGCATTAGTCTAGCAATTTTGCCTTTGAGAAAGAAATCAAAGATGCAGCAAAGTTACAGTTTTCTAGTTAAATGAACTTAAAAATGAATTCTGGCTTGCTAAGACGTATGAAAGGCTATTTTAAGTTTGTCTTTTGATACAATAAGAATTTAAAATAATTAAATGTTTTCTAGTAAAATTCTGCCACAAGATCTCTCTCCTGCTTTCTTAGTATTTGTGTTTCTTGCACTTTGGGGAGTTTTTAAAATGCTTTGTATTTTTGTTTATTTTTTGCCACAATTCCTTTTGCAAGGTCATTTTTCATCTTCAATAGCCTGAAAATTATTCAAACATTGATTTGCGTGTGGCATAATATTTCATCCATAGCAGTGGTCCCCAACATTTTTCATCTGGCAGGCACCAGACAACGAGCCAGGGAGGACTGTGGCAGCTGACGAGCATCTGCAGAAAATTCCGCCGACAAGCAGCAACGTCAATAGGCATCACTGCTGAAATGCTGCCGACAAGCTGCTTGTCGGCGGAATTTCAGCAGATGCTCATCCGCTGGCCAGTATATGGGCACACTTAGATGCCCCGGCGGGCGCCATGGCATACGTGGGCACCGCTTTGGGGACCCCTGATCTATAGGTATTGGAAAATGGAACATTTCTCTTGACACCTTGTATATGGTGTAGCGATCTGAATATACGGTTAAATAAAGAGGTATCACATATGTATATTATTGTTTTATAAAATCCTGACAATTTCTGGAGACACAGCTGTTAGAATTTTTAAGAGCACCACTCATGCAGAAGACTGTACTTCTAATTTGCACAGGATGGGGCTTGGCACATCCATTAAAATTCACTGTAAACAGGAAAAGTAAACCATTGATATAAGTACTTAGACGGTGCCCATCACTACAGTATCTGAGTAACTTTGCTCTTCTACGCCAATCCAAGTGCCCACTGCAGGAAGCTGGTTTTTCTTTATTTAAAAATGCCAGTGTAAGAAAGTTCTTAAAGTAATTGACAAATAGTTCTTGAGGTTAGGAAAAGAAAGAGACCTGTAGCTTTCACATTCTACAGGGTGGCAGATGTTCAGGCACAATGCCTTTTCTGCCAGGAAAAATCCTTGCTTTAAAATTTAAAAAATTCATAAATTGATTGTGGTTGCAATCAGAAGCATGGAATAAAATATAGAATCTTGGAAAGGGTAAACTTCTTAATGCTGATATATGGGCTATTCAGATAATCTGCTAAGTGAAAACATAGTAGTTGTACATAAAATATCACATTGCAAGAGTAAAAATATTTCAAGACATTTAAAACAATGTCTAGAAATCAGGAATGGAGACTTGCAAACATCACTGAAGATTTGGAAATATTAGTTCTGTTTGCCAGTTTTGTACTGATATGGTTCCATGATATAAGTAGTTCTAATGCAAGCGGAACAGCCTTTTCTGGGTTTGAGGGACTCTGCATAGAAGACACCGTGTTACACTCCCTATTTTGATATCAAAATCACAGATGTGAGGCTAACTTGAATGAACCTCACCTTGCCTCACAACCTCATGAAACCAGGAACCCAAAACAACATCCAGCCACTCATCCTACAAAGAAGAAAACAAAGGAAAGAGGAATCCGATCCCAGGCACTATCTCAGGGCTGGCCAACCTGAGAAGAAGCCAGAATTTACCAATGTACATTACCAAAGAGCCACAGTAATACATCAGCAGCCCCCCATCACCTCCCCCTCCCCATGCCTCCCGCCCACCAGCAGCCCTGCCGATCAGTGACCCCCCCTCCCTCTTTGCACCTCCTCATCAACTGTTTTGTGTAGAAGGCTGGTGGGGGGATGAGGAGGGACAACGGGGGCATGGCAGGCCAGGGGCGGCATAAGGGGGCCCTGAAGTCATCAGCTGCCATGGGCACCTGGAGCTGTCGGCTACCACAGGGCCACTCAGAGGCCTGAGCCACTGTGTCTGTAGTGGGGGCCATGGAGCTGTCAGCCACCGCCATTGTGGCAGGTGCCAGACGCTCCCCCTCCTGCAGTAGGGCTCAGGCTCTCCACCTCCTGTCAGACCCCCGCCATTATTTTTAGTAAAAGTCACAGACAGGTTGTGTGCTTCCGTGAATTTTTCCATAAACCCCCTGATTTGCATTAATTACATTAGCCTCCTTTAATTCTTTATTAATTGAGTCCCATATCAGTCAATCCATTCTTTACTCGGGATTGATGTCAGGCTGATGGGCCTGTAATTACCCTGGTCATCCTGTTTACCCATTTTAAAATCTGGCACAATATTAGCTTTCTTCCAGTCTTCTGGAACTTCCACAATGCTCTGAAACCTATTGAAAATCAACATTAATGGTTCAGCAAGCTCCTCAGCCAGCTCTTGCATGCAAGTTATTTTAATCTGCCAACTTAAAAATGTCTAACTTCAGTAGCTTCAGTTTAACATCCTCCAGAGATACTAGTGAAAGGAAACAATGTTATAACCACCAGATGATGAGACTATATTATTTGTTTTCCCCCAAACACTGAACAATATTTATTGAACATGCCTATCTTTTCTACATTATTGATAATTCTACCATTTCTATCTAGTAATGGACCAATATTGTTGTCAGGATTCTTTTTGTTCCTAATATATTTTTAAAACTCCTCATTGTTCTTAATGCTACTGATTTTGCCTTGCGTCCCTTTGCTTCTCTTTTCAACTTATTACAATTCCTAATTTCTGATATATATTCATTAACATCAATTTCTCCTTTCTTCTATTTGTTTATATTACATATATATACACACGTGTTTGTGTGTGTGTGTTCACTCCCCCTCCTCTAAACCAGGTCAGTTTTTTAATCAGCACAGCCCTCTTCCTTAATTGTGGCTTTTTGGACATCTAGTAAGGTGTTCTTAAATGATCACCAATTCTCATTCACATTTTTCTGATTAAATACTTCCTCCCACTTGATCTGGCTCATAGTTAATTTCAGCTCTGTGAAATTAGCCCTATTAAAGCACCAAGTATGCCTTTATTACAGTGGGGGAGGGATTATTCTGCTTGCACATTATAAATGTGATCAAGTCATTATCTCTTGCACCTAAGCTACAATTTATGTTTAGTTCTGTGATCAGTTCCTTTGATAGAACAAGTTTAATAAAGAATTCCCCTGTGTAAGCTGAAACTGTGAGTAAAGAAATTGTCATCAATAATGTTAGAAATTCCAAGGATGTTTTAACGCTGGCAGCACAAGACCTCCAGCATGTGACACCCAAATTGAAGTCCCTCATGATCACACAGCTTTTCTTCCTACACATTATAGATAGGAACATAATGCATTCCCCAGTGTGATTGAGTGGTCTGTAGCAGACACCAACTGACACCCTGTCTTATGCTTTATATGTTAGGACATCGATCCATAAGCATTCAAGATAATTTTCTTGTGAGTTATCAGTGGCTTGGAAACAGGTCATGTCTTTTTTGAGAGTGTCACTCTCCCATCCCTTTTGCTCACTCATGTCTTTCTAAATAGGTTATAACCATTCCAGTTAGGTGAATCATCCGATCAGGTTTCAGTAATATCAACAAGATCAAATTTATGCTCATAAATGAGCAATTCCAATTCTTCTTGTTACCAAGGCTTCAAGCAGTGGTGTATAAGCAATAAAAGTATTTCTTCTCTTCGTGTCCTTTGGTTCCTTGATTTTCTTCTCAACATCTCAATTTTGTGCTAAGAACTCTTATCTTCCCTCTTTTTAAAACCCTCCGCTTTTGCTGTTCATTTAGTCCCCTTCTCACTATTCTAGCCAGCCTGTCCCCCAGGAGATTGGTCCCTACCTTCTACTGAGGTGGAGGCCATCCAAAATATACAAGCCCCTCTCCCCAAGGAAGGTGACCAGTGTTCCACCTCTTACCTAGCCAGTGGTTTACTTCCAGAATCTTCTGTCTTCCTTTGCTCATGGGACAGAAAGGATCTCATAGAAGATTGCTTGGACATTCTTCTTCTTTAGCATGCTTTTGAGTTCCCCAAAATCATCTATTATCTGTGAGATATCCTGTGATGCAGTGTCATTAGTGCCAATATGAACCATCACCAGTGGATCCTTAACGGTTGACTGCAGAAGTTTATCCAATTTTAGAGTGATGTCTCATGTCTTGGCTCCAGGAAGGCAGCACACTGTCCTGTTGTCCACGTATCCCTTGCAGAATGTTGGTTTGGTTCTTCTGCATATTGAATCTCCAACAAGGATAGTCTGTCCTCCATGGGCAGTTGAGAACTCTGTGGGTAAGCATGATTTTCTTACAGTTTGGGCTGAGCTACCATAGACATGTGTTCCATACATCTCTGTTCCCTTAGACCTGCTCGATCTTGAGAGTTATCTTTCAAAGTTTGCACACTAAGCACCTGGTATCAACTGGAAACTTTTAACTGTGTGGAATTCTTCCCAGTCCTCTTTTCTCTGGTTGCCACACCCTGCTACATAAAATGCTGCCATGACCTCCTGCCTCTGGTGGTTATGAACTGCCAAGTCTCTTCTCTGCCTTCCCTTCTCGGTGACTTCTTGGTGACCCACAAGCTTTGAAGAAATTTATGCAGAGTGTGAAAAATCCACCACCTGAGTGGTATTTTTAAGATCACTTACATCTGTGTGTAGAAAGAGTTCTTCTGTCAACCTAGCAACCACCTCTCAGGGAGGAGGATTACTTTTGTTGATGGGAGAAGGCAGTTTAGGTTGTATCTACAATGAGCCAATGCTGCTGCTGGAAGGAGGTCCCATGGTACTAAGGCCCAAGGAAATAGAGGTGTATGTGTGTGTGAGGCTCATTTCCAGTAATCTCTGCATGGAGGAAAAAAAGTCTTCATGAGATTATCTCCGTTCAGTGGGACTATTTTCCCTGAGGGGAGCAGTGAGAAGCTGACTTGACTCACGTACTAGGGGAACAGCACATACTGGTACCCCTGCAGCCATAGCCACTGAAGACAGAGGCAGCTGTAGAGGCAACTCCATGGGAAATAAAAAATCCATTAGTGCCTGTCCATTTGGTAGGAACAAGGGGTGGGGAGTAAAGATCCCAAGAGTAAGTTCTGGAGATAGAAGTTCTTACTGCAGGCAATTGGAGGAGTTAGAGCTCACTGATTTGTAATGAATAATTTGATACTTTAGCATCTTTCATTGCTAATAAAGCAGTTCTGGTTTCCTCAGATTTATTTAAAACAATTTATTATTATTTGTTTATTTGTGAAAATATTTACTATCAACCTACAGAATGAAAAACTTTAACAATCTGATGTTCCAGCTGTGTTGATTAGTTGCAATTGAGTCAGACCAGGCACACAGTATGGATTCTGTTCTCTGGCTGCATGATATGCAAGCCATTCAAGTACATATTTAAAAAAAGTACATTTGCCTAAGAACATTCATGCACTCAACTTTGAAGTGCGTCTTCCACAAAACATTCACATCAATAAAACAATCATTTGAATACTGGTGGAAAGTGAACACAGTAGAGTTCAACCAAGTATTTGTGGAAATGTGCTCAGCTCCACTAGGGAGCTATCCAGCAGGAAGATAGCTGGTGATGATGACTAGTGGAAGAACAAGACAAACTGGTTAGAGTAGTGCGAGGAATGCAACAAAACGCAAAGGGATGAAGTTTCAAAATTGTAACACTAGGCTGCTTATCAGAAAACATTTTAGCTGTGAGATCTATCAGACTCTCTCCCCAAGAAGTGTCAGGAGCCCCATTATTTGAGATATTTAAACCATTCTAGAAAGAGCTTTTCAGAAATATATGTTGTATTGTATTTTAATCCAATACTGACAAGAAGTATTACAGCTTAGATGCGCCATGAAGGCATACCAAATGTCTAACTGTAGGCCAACTAGCTTGACCAAGTGTCTCAATTTTATAGGGACAGTCCCGATATTCAGGGCTGTGTCTTATATAGTGCCTATTACCCTCCACCTTTGTCCTAATTTTTCACGCTTGCTATTTGGTTACCCTCAGGCCAACTGGGAAAGTTACTCAGCTAATGACAAAAAACAGACAGATCAGTAAATGAGTAACACATGCATTATTTCTGATTATTGTCCCAGTGTGTTGGAAGTAAAACCCAAAAGGTAGTCATCCTCGCACAGAACACTCCATGGGATACTTTATGCATATACTGTGTTAATTTGTCACATTTTATGAAACACGCTGCAACAATGTTTTGATAAACATTTATATACGTATCTCTACAATCTCTCAAATACATACAAAAACAAGTTAAACAATATTAAGGCCGCAAAGTCAAGCATTCAAAAATTACAGAATGCCAGAATTTAGTTTGTAGATGTAATCTTAACTCTACCTCTTTGTGCAGATGCATTATAATATTGCCTTTCCCGTCTCATTCAGTGGAATGGAAGCCTCAGCCATGCTATCCATACTGAAGGGACTGTTGGCAGGATCAGTGCCTAACTATTCAGCTGCAAACAGTTAAATGAAAAGCTATTTGACTGAAGAAAAGTTAGAATTAGGTTCAATATTCAGCCAAGTAGCAATTAGAAGCTGATACTTCATAAGCTTTAGATCAAAAACATCTTTTAATCTCAAATTTGTAGGTTTCTATGACCTGGGGGAAATTATTTGATTCAACATGTGACTCTTCAGTCTATACATCCCTACCAAACAACTGTAAGATACTTAGCACAAACTAATTTGTTGTGGTATTTTACCTAGGCTCTTCAGCTTTGCTGCCACAACAGAGATTAGGCTATTTGGAGATGGCACAGGGGAGGTGACTTGCCAAATTTTGAGTGTTTGAAGATTCCTGTTGATTTGCCTTTGAGCCCACAAGTTAGTGGCAGCCTGGAATGCTGGCTCTGTATCACTCAGGATAGCTGGATTCCTTACCAGTGTCATGTGAGTGCATGGCACCACATGAGGACAGACTAATTTTAGAAAGCCTGCATAACATATCAGGTTCTATCTTCTCAGTGCAAAGCTTGTACATCTAAGATGTTAATAAGCTGCACTATAGCAGAAAAAAAATGAGAGTGAAGGCAGCATGCAAATGCCAGCACCGACAACGCCTGCAGCATAGGCAGCAAGACAGCAGCTGCAGTAGCACAGGCCAGGCTGAGGAACAAAGCAGAGTCCAGCATGCTCCTTTATTATATATTAGCGTAGAACAGGAGATACTAAAGAATGCTTCAGTGCCACTGCTATACATCAAGATTCCCAGAGGCAGGAAGGGTCTGTCAGGTTACATTAGTTAATGCATTAGCAGGACTTTTAGTTAATGACTGAAGACAGCTAACTGAGAGAAGTATGAACAAATGAAGTAATGCTTATCAGTTCACAGTACACCAGCCTGTCACTACAAATCTGCACTACATAGCAGCCTTTCCTTCAGAAATCAGGCTGCCACACCACAAGGATATGAGTAAGATGCACCATACACCTAAACCCCTTTCCCAATTTTTTTCTTTCCAACAACCCATTCTCAGCTAGGTTCAGGACTGCATGTTAAAACTTTCCCTGCAATACATGAGCTAAATGTGCCTGTTCTATGGCATAAACTGTAAAAGGTACAATGGGTACCAGGTTTAATCCCTACCAGGTCCAGAGCCAGACTGATAATCTAGGGCCCTAAACACAACATAATATGGGGCTCCAGTGTCATACTGATTGCCACTTGCAGTTGTAGTAACAGAAGGAATCTGCCATCCAGAAATATTTAGATTCATAGATTTCAAGGGCAGAAGGGACCACTGTAGTCAAGTCTGACCTCCTGTATAGCACAGGACATAGCACTTCTCCAAAATTATTCCTAGAGCAGATCTTTTAGAAAACATCTCATCTTGATTTAAAAATTGTCAGCAATGGAGAATCCACCACAACTCCTGGTAATTTGGTTCAATGGTTAATTTCCCTTATTGTTAACAATTTATACCTTGTGTCCAGTCTGAATTTGACTAGATTCAACTTCTGATTGGATCAAGTTATACTCTACTAGACTGAAGAGCTCATTATTAAATATTTGTTCCTCATGCAGATACTTACAGTCACCCATTAACCACCTCTTTGTTAAACTAAAAGAGCTCTGAGTATCACTGTAAGGTAGGTTTTCTAACCCTTTAATCATTCTTGTGGCTCTTCTCTGAACCCTCTCCAATCAATGTCCTTCTGAAATTGTGGGCACTAGAAATGGACACAGCATTCCAGCAGTGGTCACACCAGTGCCAAATACAGAAGTAAAATCACCTCTCTGCTTCTTCCCAGGATTCTCCCTTATGCATCCCTGGATTGCATTAGCTCTTTTGGCCACAGAATCACATTGGGAGCTCATGTTCAGCTGACTATCACAACCCCCACCCATCTTTTTCAGAGTCACCGTGGCCCAGGATACAGTCCCCCATGGGACTCTATCCCCATGGCCTACACTCTTTGTTTCTAAATAATAAAAACAAATAATAATTGGAGAAATACCTATCTCCTAGAACTGGAAGGGACCCTGAAAGGTCATGGAGTCCAGCCCTCTGCCTTCACTAGCAGGACCAAGTGCTGATTTTTGCCCCAGATCCCTAAATGGCCCCCTCAAGGATTGAACTCATAACCCTGGGTTTAGCAGACCAATGCTCAAACCACTGAGCTATCCCTCCCCCTAGGGGATATAATACATTTAGCTGTATTAAAACACATTTGCTAGCACCCAGTTTACCACGCAATCCAGTTTGCTTTGAATCAGTGACCTATCCTCCTACTATTTACCAATCCTCACAAATTGTGTGTCATCTGCAAACTTTATCAGTGATGATTTTGTTTTCTTCCAGGTCATTGATAAGAAATGTTAAATAGCAAAAGACCAAAAACTGATCCTTGCAGGACCCCATTGGAAACACACCTGCTCGATGACCATTCCCCATTTATAGTCACATTTTGAGACCTATCAGTTAGCCAGTTTTTAATCCATTTCATGTCACTTTTATTGTCTATCATTTTATTTCTAATCAAAATGTCTTTGATACTACATCAAATGTCTTAGAGATATTTAACTATATTACATCAACACTACTAACTTTAACAACCAAACTTGTAATCTCATCAAAAAGATATCAAGTTAGTTTGATAGGATCTATTTTCAATAAATGCATGTCTATCCTGCATTACTCTCATTTAATTCTTTATTAATCAAGTCCCGTATCAGCCACTCCATAATCTTGCCTGGTATTGACTGGAGGCTGACAGGCCTAGAATTACCTAGGTCATCCTGTTTACCTTTTTTAAAAATCGGCACAACATTAGCTTTCTTCAAGTCTTCTGGAACTTCCACAGTGCTCCAAGACTTATTGAAAAATCAACATTAACGGTCCAGTGAGCTTGATTAAAAGTCTTGGATGCAACTTATCTTGACAAGCCGATTTAAAATGTCTAACTTCAGTAGCTTCTGTTTAACAGCCTTCAGAGATAGTAGTGGAAAGGAAAGTGTGTTATCACCATATGATGAGAGTATCAGAGGGGTAGCCATGTTAGTCTGGATCTGTAAAAGCAGCAAAGAGTCCTGTGGCACCTGACAGACTAACAGACATATTGGAGCATGAGCTTTCATGGGTGAATACCCACTTCGTCGGATGCAACGAGATTATATCATTAAGGCCCTACTTGAATTGTGGGATGAGTGTCATATAATTGCAACTGAGTTGCGGCCAAGACATGGAAAATCGTGGAAAAATAATAATGAACCTTTATTAATTGTGGTAATCTGGAAAAGCCAGCCACCCCGGCTGACAGATATATAAGTCTCTGCTGCTCTCCTGCAGAGGAGGAACAGCAGCAGAGGACATCCCAGCACTCACACCCTGGCTGCTAGAATATCTACTTGGGGAGAGAATGGGCTGTGCCCAGTGCACTCTTCTCCTACCACAAAGACCCATATGCTGGCATAGCATTGGTGGGAAGACACCCCTCCCCCAAGCATCAGGTTTCAGAGTGTTCCATTGTGTATGAAGAGTGCAGTTAACCATGGTCTTCATCCCGGAACTTCAGCTGGTCTTTTAGCTATTCTGAGTTCAGGATCTTGATGATCACGACTGAGACCTGAACTTCACTCAATATTCTGTGGGAAGCCAACATGGAGAGAATGGAGGACAGATTTCATGTGCTCACAGTAGCCTGTATTTCTGAGATGCACTGCAGCATTCTGTACTAGCTGAAGGATCATAAGAGCTGATGGCTTCATGCTCAAGTATAGCGCATTGCTGTAGTCTACGTGAGAGGTAATGAAAGCATGTATAACTGAGGCCAGGTCAGCATCTCCTAAAATAGGATGGAATCTGCTGCTAGCCAAATAGAGATGGTAGAAAGTGTTACTAGGGGATGATGCTATGAGAGAGTTTAGATCAGGGAAGAATCTAGCAGCACTTTTAAACAGTGGAGTGAACTGACCAATTGAGGTTGTCTACTTTCTACCAAAGGAGACTGCAATGTCACTGCAAACTCTTCAGAGCACTTTCTTCTATCCACCAGCAGACCCTCTCTCTTGCTCAGGTTCAGCTTCCATCAGCTGTTCTTCATCCATGAACTGATCTCATCCAAGCACTGGGCCACCTTGATGATAGTGGTATAGTTATATGTGGGGAAAGATAAATAGACCTGTCTCTCTCATCTGCATATTCTGGCAGGTGAGCCCATGTCATCTTACTAGTTCACCTATTGGCTCCATGTAGAGATGATAAGACCAACAAGACAACGGATCTTTGTGGGACTTCACAGGTGAGGGGTATGGTGGAAGTGATGGAGTTTCCATCCGTACTCTTTGGATGAATCTTTCCAGGAACAACAAAGCATTTCAGCACTTTCTCCTCGCCTCCTGACTCATCTATGTGTGCATGTTTTCGTCCCTTTTGCTCAGACTTAGCTACATTTTTTGTTGTGTGGCAAACCAACTGTTCTGCTATCTCGAAACCAGAGATTAGAATACATTAATGCTGAAGAAGTTTCTGCTGTGCTTATGCAGTGATTATTTGCACATACTTCTCAGGTTAAAGGGGTGAAGGAACTCTAAGGAATCCGTTTCCTAGAGCCAGATCAGATCTAGTCACTACCAGAACATCCTAATCTGAGTCACAGAGCAAAACTAACGCAGCAGCTGGGCTTCCCATAGACAAATTGGGATCAGATCTAGTCAGAATACATAAATCAGGAATTCCAATTACAGTAAATACTGTGGATTAAAAGAAAAACTAAACTTCAATCAAAAATATATATACCTAACTTTTATCAGACTCATGATTAGGATCTGTAATCCATCCCTCTAGTCCCATTGCTGCATTGTTGATTTTCTAGCAACGAAAAAATTAATACAGATCCAAAAAGAAAAAATGAATGAAATCTACTATAATAAAAGGCAAGTATTATTCAAAGAAGAGCGTGTAATATTATATTGGATATATTTTACACACACCAGCATTGCACTGATATCCCCCTTCCACCTGGCTTGACCTATCCAAAGGCCCACACAGAACGACATCACTCATCTACCTTTCCTCGTACTATAACATGATCTCAGTGGCCCTGTACTGTATGTATTTTCTGTCAAGAGCCCCGGGTTACAGGGCACAGGAGATGACTAAGTATAAAGCAGCTCAGCACCCCCTTTGGCAAGGGGAATTTACCACCCCACCCTAATGTGGAATAGTTGGACTGTAACTAAAGAACCGCTGCTCAATGCTAGATATCTCACAAATATCCTGCTATCAGTGTATAAACTCCTCTTTCGAAGCAAATCAATCAAGAAGCTACCAAAAAACCTCTCTCTCTCTCAGACAGGCTTCAAGTCAGTGCATGGTACAGAAACAGCACTTGCTGCTCTTCTCAATGACAATGGAAACACATCCATACTTTTCCTGCTGGACATGTCTGCATCATTTGGTATCACTGACCAAATACTCCTGTCCTACCCCCAAGACGCTGCAAGAGTGAATAGTATCTCCCTGATATGGCTCAAAACATAGGTTCATTATGGGCAACTGTTCCTCTGCTCCATACTCACACCTGTGGAGTCTCACAAGGTTCAATCCTCTCTCCCATATCATTCAATGTCTATGTGAAACTGTTGGGAAGGCTGCCAAGATAACACACGCCGAAGTGTCAGCAGCATACAACCACCACTAAGCTCTACATCTCCTTTAGGTCAAATGTAAACGGCACTCTCTCAATGTCTAAGATGAAATCAGCTCTCAGATGAAGAACAGCTGGCTGAAGCTGAAATTAGGCAAGATGGATGGAAGTGCTTTCCTTTTCCTACCAGCATCACAAGAACTTGACTCCTCTCCAGTATCCCCCAAAATTAACAGCATCTTTCCTCACGTTATCAGCTTTGTCCCCAGCCTGGATATTCTTCTGTCTCCTTAGTGCTACTGGATGAACAAATAGCTGTAGCAGAAAAAATAACATAACACACAACATAAGATAAAATAAACACACTTCCATTTGAGGGTTACCTACTAGGATGGGTGCACATACATGGCCAAGGTGAGCCATGGATTCATGACCTCCAGGCTTGATTACTTCATTCCTAGATATGAACTTCAAGGACACAATCTGAACACAACTCCAGCTGGTACAACACAGAGCAGCACATTGGTTAGCAACCCACATCACTATGGTCCCGACCCTGGAGCTCTGCTTTCATAGAATCATAGAACATCAGGGTTGGAAGAGACCTCAGAAAGTCATCTAGCTCAATCCCCTGCTCAAAGCAGGACCAACACCAACTAAATCATCCCAGCCAGAGCTTTGGCAAGCCGGGCCTTAAAAACCTCTAAGGATGGAGATTCCACCACCTCCCTACGTAACCCATTCCAATGCTTCACCACTCTCCTACTGAAATAGTGTTTCCCAATATCCAACCTAGACCTCCCCCACTGCAACTTGAGACCGTTGCTTCTTATTTTGTCATCTGCCAACACTGACAACAGCCTAACTCCATCCTCTTTGGAACCCCCCTTCAGGTAGTTAAAGGCTGCTATCAAATCCCCGCTCACTCTTCTTTTCTGCAGACTAAATAACCCCAGTTCCCTCAGCCTCTCCTCGTAAGTAGTGTGCTCCAACTCCTAATCATTTTCATTGACCTCCGCTGGACTCTCTCCAATTTGTCCACATCCCTTCTGTAGAGGGGGGGCCAAAACTGGACATAATCCTCCAGGTGTGGCGTCACCAGTGCCGAATAGAGGGGAATAACAAATTCCCTTGATCTGCTAGCAATGCTCCTCTTAATACAGTCCAATATACTACCTTCTTGGCAATGAGGGCACACTGCTGACTCATATACAGCTTCTCGTCCACTGTAATCTCCAGGTCCTTTTCTGCAGAACTGCTGCTTAGCCAGTTGGTCCCCAGCCTGTAGCGATGCATGGGATTCCTCCTTCCTAAGTGCAGGACTCTGCACTTCTCCTTGTTGAACCTCATCAGATTTCTTTTGGCCCAATCCTCCTATTTGTCTAGGTCGCTCTGGACCCTATCCCTACCCTCCGGCATATCTACCTCTCCCGCCAGCTTAGTGTCACCTGAAAACTTGCTGAGGTTACAATTCATCCCATCATGCAGGTCATTAATAAAGATGTTGAACAAAACCAGCCCCAGGACCAACCCCAGGGCACTCTGCTTGATACTGGCTGCCAACTAGACACCAAGCTGTTGATCACTACCCGTTGAGCCTGACAATCTAGCCAGCTTTCTATCCACCTTATAGTCCATTCATCCAATCCATACTACTTTAACTTGCTGGCAAGAATATGTGGGAGACCATATCAAAAGCTTTGCAAAAGTTAAGATATAGCACATCCACCGCTTTCCCCACATCCACAGAGCCAGTTATCTCATCAGAGAAGGCAATCAGGTTGGTCAGGCATGATTTGCCCTTGGTGAATCCATGTTAACTGTTCCTGAACACCTCTCTCTCCTCCAAGTGCTTCAAAACAGATTCCCTTGAGGACCTGCTCCATGATTTTGCCAGGGACTGAAGTGAGGCTGACTGGTCTGTAGTTCCCTAGGTTCCCTTTCTTCCCTTTTTTACATAGGGGCACTATATTTGCCTTTTTCCAATTGTCCGGGACTTCCCCCAATCCCCATGAATTTTCAAAAATAATGGCCGATGGCTCTGTAATCACATCAGCCAACTCCCTCAGCACTCTTGGGTGCATTATATCTGGACTCATGGACTTGTGCATGTCCAGCTTTTCTAAATAGTCCTTAACCTGTTCTTTCACCACTAAGGGCTGCTCACTCCTCCCCATACTGTGCTGCCCAGTACAGCAGTCTGGGAGCTGACCTTGTCTGTGAAGACCAAGGCAAAAAAGCATTGAGTACTTCAGCTTTTTCCACATCATATGTCACTAGGTTGCCTCCCCTGCTCATTAAGGGTCCCATACTCTCCCTGACCACCTTCTTGTTGCGAACATACCTGTAGAAACCCTTCTTGTTAGCCTTCATATCCCTTGCTAGCTGCAACTCCAATTGTGCCTGGCCTTTCCGACTACGCCCCTGCATGCTCTAGCAATATTTTTATACTCCTCCCTAGTCATCTGTCCAAATTCCCACTTCTTGTAAGCTTCCTTTTTGAGTTTAAGCTCACGAAAGATTTCACTGTTAACCCAAGCTGGTCACCTGCCATATTTGCTATTCTTTCTGCACATCGGGATGGTATGTTCCTGCGTCCTCAATAAGGCTTCTTTAAAATACAGCCAGCGATCCTGGACTCCTTTCCCCCTCATATTAGCCTCCCAGAGGATCCTGCCCATCAGTTCCCTAATGGAGTCCAAGTCTGCTTTTCTGATGTCCAGGGTCCATATTTTGCTACTCTCCTTTCTTTCTTTTGTGAAGATCCTGAACTCAACCATCTCATGGTCACTGCTGCCCAGGTTGCCACCCACTTCTACTTCCCCTACCAATTCTTCCCTGATTGTAAGCAGCAGGTCAAGAGGAGCATGGCCCCTAGTCATTTCCTCCAGCACTTGCACCAGGAAATTGTCCCCTAGACTTTCCAAAAACTTCCTGGATTGTCTGTGCATTGCTGTATTCAGCACTGACTCCTCTCAAACGGTTAACCTTCATCTTGCTGGTGATGTACCAGGTAAGGTTTTATGAAAAAGCTTTTAAAGAAGACTAAAAAATGGCTAAACCCAACATTGAACAAGCACTCCCCAATATAAGGAGTTGCCTGCTACCTGAATGAGAAGCAAGAAAGTTGACAACCTAAAGCTTCCTGCTGAAGCCAGGCTCCTAACTTCTCCTTGCTGCTTCTAGTAATGCCCCTGACTTTCTTTAGCACAGCCTCTTTTGCAGATTGTGAATAATGCCCCAACCAAAGATTTAAAATCTTATTCTTTCAGACAACACCGAGCCCCCTACAGTGAAAGTACCTGTGATACAACCAATCAAGGAATTTGTCACAATATTTTAATATAGAAAAAGTAAATCTCTTAAACCTCACCAATCATGCCACAAGGCCACCCAAAAATCAACTGAGGTTCTATTACTGTGTCACTTAGCCTCCTCAGGGATATGTAAGCCCGATCACTGCTCACATACTCACTTTCTGGACTCTTTGGGGCTCAAAACTGCAACAAGGAAAGAAAACAGATGAGAAATTTAGAAAAATTATTCACTTCATTGTGATTTGAAGGTAAACTAATTGTGAGCCATCCAGACTTACATATGGAACAGGCCACAGAATACAGAAATGGTACCTCAGTGAATTTGGGGAGGCTGAGCTGTTCTGGTTCATATTTTTGGTTCTGGGGTAGATCTAAAGCTTGACGAGTGGTTTCCAGCTCAGATTAAGTCGAAATCTTGTGAGATTTTGGACCAAGACTACAGACATCTTGTAAGAGCAGCCTGACAGATTTCAGCAGCAGTGAGACCCTCACAATACCTGCTTGGCCTACTGCTAAACAAGAAACAACAACAAACATGGCAGGGGATACTGGAAAGGGCAACATCTTTTCAGAGCTTCTCAACTAAGTAGTTGTAATATATATATATTTTTAACATTGGCAAAATGTATTTTTCCATTACCTCAGTCTCAGAAATGATTGAACAATTCTTGCTGAAACTTTTAAAAAACAATCAGCCTGAGGAAGATACCCTTAATGGGAAATGTAAGTCAGAGTGGTTAAAGTTATAAGCAACTGAAAGAGAAAATTACTTACTGTACCTGGAGGTTCTTTGAGATGTGTGATCCCTATCTGGATTCCTAATGTGGGGTGCCCATTCCAGTGCTTCACCACTCTCCTAGTGAAAAAGTTTTTCCTAATTAACCAGAACCCTATAACTCCCCTCACTGCATACTTGTAGATCATTACTCCTTTGTTCTGTCATCTGCTACATTAAACTAGTCAGATCCATCCCTTTGACCCCTTTCAGTAGTTTGTAAGCAACTTCATAATCCCCCTCATTCTCCTTCTTCTGCAGCTAAACTAATTCCAGTTCCCTCTTCAGCTTCCTCTCCTTCATAAGTCATTTCTCCAGCCCCTCTAATCATTTTTGTTCCCTCCGGGCTCTTTTCCATTTCCACATTCCTTCTTGTTGTGGGGGCAAAAACTGGATCACAAGGCTCCAGATGGGCCTCTCCCATATGCCGAATTAGAGGGAATGTCACATCCTCCATCTGCTGGCAATATGGCCCTCTACTTAATCATGCCCCAAATTGCGTTAGCCTTCTTGGATCATACAAGGCACACGTCAATCTCGATAGTCCAGCTCTCGTCTACTGTATACCCCTAGGTCCTTTCCTGCAAATGCTCTAGCATTCGGTCGCCCTAATCTTGTACAGTGCATTGGACTTCCATCCTATAGTGCAGGACCTTGCACCTTGTCCTTGTGTGAACTGCATTTCGGGTTTCTTTTGGCCCAATCCTCCAATTTGTCCAGGGATCTCTCCGTATCTACCGGGCTCCACCCAATTTAGTGGTCATCTGCAAACTTGCTGATAGTGCAGAGTCCATGCATCCTCCAATCATTAATGGAAGAACTGACAGAAAACTGGCCCGGGATCCGACCCCTGTGGGCACTTCTGCTTATACCGTGCGCTCCAACTAGACATGTGAGGCATGGAATCAACTACCCATGGATCTCCGACCGATAGCCTAGCTTTTATTCATATTCACCTTAATGAGTCGCATCATCCAGCTCATAACGTCTTTAACTGCTGCAAGAATTACTGTCTGGAGACCAATATCAAACAGCTTTGCTAAGTCTAATGATTATAACACATTCACTTCTTCCCCTCATCCAATACCCAGTATCTCCTCATCAAGAAGCAATTAGAGTTTTAGTCAGGCATGACTTGCCCTTGGTGAATCCATGCTGATTGTTCCTGATCATTTTCCTCTCCTGCAAGTGCTTCAGAATTGATTCCTTGAGGACCTGCTCCATGATTTTTCCAGGGACTGAGGTGAGGCTGACTGGCCTGTAGTTTCCCAGATCCTCCTCCTTCCCTTTTTTAAAGATGGGCACTACATTAGCCTTTTTCCAGTCATCCGGGACCTCGCCTCATCGCCATTAGTTTTCAAAGATAATGGCCATGGCTCTGCAATCACAACTGCTAACTCCTTTAGCACCCTCGGATGCAGCACATCCAGCCCCATGGACTTGTGCTCATCTAGCTTTTCTAAATAGTCCTGAACCACTTCTTTCTCCACAGAGGGCTGGTCACCTCCTCGCCATGCTGTGCTGCCCAGTGCACTAGTCTGGGAGCTGACCTTGTTCCACCATAGGGATCATCACTTGAAGAAGAAACAGTCTTATCACTATAGGTAGCACTACCAACAAGCAGCCAGTTTGCGCTGATGCATTTTTACCAATAGGTGGTCCCCAATGGCTGCAATCAAGGCAAATCCCCAGGACAGAAAATGTCGTTCCTTCCTCATGCTGTGTCCATCCCACCTGGCTAAAAGATTCATTGTTATCTATCACATCATGACCTCAGTGACCAGCATGGTGACTCAGCAAGACACTATCTTTCTACTGGCAGCTGAGCTGCTGTCAGAGCACAGAAGATTCCCTGACAAACGCTTAGATTCCTATGTTTATCTATCTAGTCTAGGAAGTACCCTGATCTCCCTCCTCTCATGTCTAGTTTAGAGGTAGCCCCCACCTCATGCTCTCTGTATCTATTTTACAGCCGTCTAGTAAGTTCCCTGCCCCTGAAGGCTCCCAGGTCTCTGTGACCATACCACTAACCAATCCTGCAGGCCCTCATTGTGAGCAAATTCATCATACTAGCATCTCTGTACCTACCTTACTGGCCAGGATAGAAGGTTCTCTACCAGCAGCTTCCCCCATTCATGTTCTTACAACCCTTATGGCCTGATGGTTGGACTAAGGAACTTGTTACCAGCTGAAAAGAAATTGCCCCTAACACCTGAAGGAAACAGGAGAGGGGATAAGGGAAACAACATCAAAAGTGTGTAGGGGTGAGCGTGGGAGAGGAAATCAATAAAATTGCTGCAAGCCTGCTGTTGTGCCCTCTTGGAGGTGTTGCCCGACATGATTGAAGTGACTCCACCAAAACCGTTCTCAGCAATGTTTCCTCTGACTTTTCTTGACCCAAATCCAGGGCCTGTACTCAATCCTCATCCTCTGACATTTCTTCTGGTTGCCACTCTCAACCATACACTACTTGAAATCTTGCCATCTTGACTTTTGGGACTGTCTTCGCATGATTCTCCTACCTCTCAGATCACTCCTTCAGCATATTTTAATTCATCCTCTTCTGTCACTTTCTATATGGTCCTCCAAAATTCTATCCTCAGTCCTAAACTCTTTTTCCTTTATGATCTCTTTGTGGGTGATTTTACCCAGCTACACAGTTTCAACTACTATCTTATGCCGAAGACTCTGAGATACCTCTCCACTCCAGAGTGTCTGCTTCCACCTGCTGCCACATATCTGCCCATATGTCATTTCCTCCTAAATGTTAAACTGCCACATCATGTTTAACATACTCAAAAACAAATTCCTGATATTTCCTCCCAAACCCTCTCCACTCTGTCACTAATGATATCTTTCTCAATCGCCTTCTCTGACTCCTCCTTCTTTCACCTCACAAATCCAGACTGTGTCTAAATCATACTATTACTTACTAGATTACATTATGATCCATCCTCTTCTTTCTGTCCAGACAGCATAAACCCATTGGCCAGGCCCCCACCATCTTCTGTCTTGAACATTGTTCCTTCCTGTGATATTGGTAAGGTGGTGGGTCTCAGGCCCAAAGAGTTAAATTAATTACCCTTGCTTTCCTTTTTCAGTATAACACAGCTAAGTGTGGTCCACTATAGAGTGACTATCATGAAACACTTTAAACTTTCCCTGAAACACATCAAGAGGAGAACCAGTTAATGCATTAGAAAATCAAGTAACCCTTTAATTTTAACAGTTTCCCTCATTCTCTTCTTCTTCTGCACCTACCATCTCCTAATGCTTCACCCCTAGTCTTCCTGTTCAACCAATCAAGCCAGTCTCTTCCGCCTATTTGGCAGCTTCTTACATGAAATATGAGTCAACAGTGTAACACTGTTGCAAAAAAAGCAAACATTCTCGGATGTATTTGCAGGATGTAAGCATGACACGAGAAGTAATTCTTCCACTCTACTCCACATTGATTAGGACTCAACTGGAGTATTGTGTCCAATTCTGGGCCCCACATTCCAGGAAAGGTGTGAACAAATTGGAGAAAATCCAGATAAGAGCAACAAAAGTTATTAAAGGTCTTGAAAACATGACCTATGAGGGAAAATTGAAAAAACTGGGTTTGTTTAGTCTGGAAAAGAGAAGACTCAGGGACATGATAACAGTTTTCAAGTACATAAAAGGTTGTTACAAGGAGGAGGGAGAAAAATTGTTGTTCTTAACCTCTGAGGATAGGACAAGAAGCAATGAGTTTAAATTACAGCAAGAGAGGGTTAGGTTGGACATTAGGAAAAACTTCCTGTCAGGGTGGTTAAGCACTGGAATAAACTGCCTAGGGAAGTTGTGGAATCTCCATCATTAGAGAGTTTTAAGCACAGGTTAGACAAACAGCCATCAGGGATGGTCTAGATAATAGTCCTGCCATGAGTGCAGGGGACTGGACTACATGACCTCTCAAAGTCCCTTCCAGTCCTATGATTCTGCAAACACTACTATGTCTTCTTCCATGTTAACCTTTATGGCATGCAACATCTTCCCCAACTGATCCATAAGGCCATCATAACCATTCGTCCAAAGCTCTCGAGACTCACCTCTGTGATTCACTTATATTAGCTGATTAAGGGGTCAGACAGGGTTAGCTGGCACTTTGCACTTTTTAAAATTATAAACAAGTATTTTACTGCATCCCTCTTTTCCCTTGATTCAAGGGTCATTTTCATTGTAAACTCTTCAGGGCAGGAATTGCATCTTCAAATGTTTAACGCTTTGTGCAGTGGAGCTTTGTGGCACTATGGTAACACAAACAATAAAAATAAAGATATAAGCCAAAACAGCACTCCCCAGGGGTCTGTTTCATCCCACAACAAATGCTCTTGAGAGAGAGCAACAAAAGATCTGATTTGTAAAATGTTTCTCTTAATAACCGTGGCAGCTTATTTCTAAAAGCAGTATCCAGTGATACATGTTAGGTGTCTGATGTGATCTGTCATATGCAAATTCTTACCATTGTAAAAGCGAATCATGCAGCTGAGATCAGAGTTTGCTGCCTCTTCCTGTATTCTCACAAGATCCTCAAAGCCGAGCCCAGCCAAGTACTCATACACAATCTGAAGGGGTTTCTCTGCAGGCTCCAGCCTCCTAGTAACACAATCCACAAGAAGAAATGAGTTTAGTAGGGATGTAAAAGAATGAACTTTTTTTTTTTTATGATAGTTACAGTGCAAAAAGAGCAACGACTTGGTCTTTCTGCTTCTCTGAAGATATCATCTGACAAGGACTCATTCCTGGGGCCTGTGATCCCTAGTTTGAGAAAGATGAACACTTCAAATACTAAATCTGTTGATCACTAAGGACAGGGGGTCACACAAGACCCACCCTGGTGATCATGCATCACCCAGGATTCTAATGATTGCCATTCATATCTTTCAGACAGTTTCTGGCTGAGCAGAAAGCAGAGATAACATGGGGGAAAAAAAAAAGCAGCATATCACTAATCAAAAAGGATTTAAAAATTATGCTCCAAAAAGACCATGTACAAAAATGAAAGAAACCCCATTTCAAGAAAGTTCCCTTCCAAATACAGCTGGCAGGACAGCACATGAGAGAGAATCCTGTGAGAAGGTTTCTTCAGAGAATTAGAGTGACAAGATAAGTCATTCCCCCTTCTCGAAAGATCCCACATCCATGCAGAATTCTCACTCCTAGAGAGCAGAGAGCTTGAGGGATGTTCCCAAAGAAAAAACATCCCATAACTAAAACAGGCAGCAGGAACTACACTAGGACTAACAATTTGAATAAAGAGAAAAGGGGGGGAGAGGCGAGGGGGCGCAAGGTGTCTCTCTGAAACAACAAGCTTCGTGGATTTTAAGGCCAGAAGGGATCATTATGATCATTTAGTCTCACCTCCTAGGTAACAGACATGGTAATTTCTGCAAGAAGCCCATAACTTCTGGTTAAGCTACAGCATCTCTTTCAGAAAGAGACCAGTCATGATCTAAAGACAGCAAATGATGAAGAATCCATCACATTCCTAGATAAGCTGTTGAAATGATTAATCATCTTAACTTTTAAAAATTCTCATTTCTAATCTGAATTTATCTAGCTTCAACTTCTACCCTTTGGATCCTGTTGTGACTTAGCCCTGGTCTACACTATGAGTTTAGGTTGAATTTAGCAGTGTTAGATCGATTTAACTCTGCACCCGTCCACACGATGAAGCCATTTTTGTCGACTTAAAGGGCTCTTAACATCAATTTCTGTACTCCTCCCCGACGAGAGGATTAGCGCTGAAATCGACCTTGCTGGGTCGAATTTGGGGTGGTGTGGATGCAATTCAACAGTATTGGCCTCCAGGAGCTATCCCAGAGTGCTTCATTGTGACCGCTCTGGACAGCACTCTCAACTCAGATGCACTGGCCAGGTAGACAGGAAAAGCCCCGCAAACTTTTGAATTTCATTTCCCGTTTGGTCAGCATGCCAAGCTCAGAGGTAACCATGGAGTCCCAGAATCGCAAAAGAGCTCCAGCATGGACCGAACGGGAAGTACTGGATCTGATCGCTGTATGGGGAGAGGAATCCGTGCTATCAGAACTCCACTCCACCCCAGAGGACTGCCCAATCAACAGAAAACTAGCATTTAATAATTTCTGAAGTGCAATGTGGCCTTGTCCTTCCCTCCTCCATCACCCTACCCGAGCTACCTTGGCAGTTATCCCCCCATTTGTGTGACAAATTAATAAAGAGTGCATGAATTTGAAACAACGACTTTATTGCCCCTGCAAGCGGTGATCAAAGGGGGGAGGGGAGGGTGGCTAGCTTACAGGGAAGTAGAGTGAACCAAGAGGGCGGGTTTTGATCAAGGAGAAACAAACAAAACTTTCACACCGTAGCCTGGCCAGTCATGAAACTGGTTTTCAAAGCCTCTCTGATGCGCAGTGCTCCCTGCTGTGCTCTTCTAACCGCCCTGGTGTCTGGCTGCACGTAATCAGTGGCCAGGCAATTTGCCTCAACTTCTCACCCCACCATAAACATCTCCCCCTTACTCTCACATATATTGTGGAACACAGAGCAAGCAGTAATAACTATAAGAATATTGGTTTCGCTGAGGTCTAACCGAGTCAGTAAACTGCACTAGCGTGCTTTTAAACATCCAAATGCAAATTCTACTACCATTCTGAACTTCCTCAGGCTATAATTGAACTGCTCCTTACTACTGTCCATGCTTCACAAGCCATGGGAGCAAGGGGTAGGCACAAACGCGAGGTGCTGCAGGCTGGGAGAGCAACCTGAGGCAGAACCCTCCAGCTCACATGATATTCCCGGCAGGACTGAATCTCCATGAGACAAAACTTAAAGAAGAGAATGACCTGGAGTCACTCTCATTTATGTTCAGGTGCCCTTGACCAACCTCACCAAGGTCTGTGAGGAGCAGTCATGTCTCTCCAGGCACCCTTGATCGACCTCACTGAGGTCGACCAGGAGCACTCAGGAAACGATGACAACGACTAGCAGTCACATTGCACCATCTGCTCCCGCGATGGCAATGAGCTGCTGCTATGTAGCAATGCAGTACCGCATATGCCAGCAGCACACCAGGAGATATATGGTGACAGTGAGCTGAGTGGGCTCCATGCTTGCCGTGGTATGTCATCTGCACGGGTAACCCAGGAAAAAAGGTGAGAAACGATTGTTTGCCGTTGCTTTCACGGTGGGGGGGGGGGGGGCCTGATGACATGTACACAAAACCACACACAACAATGTTTTCGCCCCATTATGCATTGGGAGCTCAACCCAGAATTCCAATGGGCAGCGAAGACTGAAGTAACTATGGAATAGCTACCCACGGTGCAACACTCCGAAAGTCAGCGCTAGCCTCAGTACGGTGGACGCACTCTGCCGACTTAATGCGTTTAGTGAGGGGACACACAATCAACTGTATAAAATCGATTTCTAAAACATCAACTTCTATTAAATTGACTTAATTTCGTAGTGTAGACATACTCTTTGTCTGCCAGCTTAAAGAGGCATCTACTATAAGAAATCTTCTCCCTATGTATGTATTTAAAGACCAGGATTGAGTGGGCTCTTAAATCTTTTTTCTTAAAATGAACAAATTAAGCTTCTTTAGTCTTTCAATGTAAAACGGGTTTACCAGACCTCAGATCATTCTTATACCACTTTCTGAACCCTTTCCCATTTCTCAACATCCTTGTTGAAGTGTGAACACCAGAAGAGGACAGTACGTTCCAGAAGTGGTCTCACCAATGCTGTATAACAAGGTAATAGTGCTTCCTTACTACTGCTCAACATTCCCCTGCTTAGCCAACATAAAGCACTATGAGCTCATGTTGAGTTGGTTTTCCACTATGACTCTAAGTCCTTTTTCGAGTTATTCCTTTCCAAATTCCACAGTTCTCCATCTTATAAGCTTGACCTACATTCTTGGTTCCTAGATGTATGACACTGTATTTAAGTATATTAAAACTTGTTATACAAGTAAACCCCATTTACCAAGCAGTCCAGAGAGCACTGTATGACTGACCTATCATTATTTACCATCCACCAACTTTTGGTGTCATCTGCAAATTTTACCAGCAATGATTTTACATTCACTTCCAGATCATTGATAAAGATATTGAATAGAATTGGGTCACAATCATTACATCCCTGTAGGACCTCACTAAGAAATCCCCCATTGTAAATGGGGCAGCCACCCAATTACTTTTCAAGATCTATCATTTAGCCAGTTTTTGATCCATTTAACGTGTTACATTTTGTACAGCAGTAACTATTCATAATGTTATATACTACAATGCCTTACCAAAGTATGTTATGTTGACAAAATAAATGTGGTAACTTTTAATCTCATCAAAAAAACATGATCAAGTTTGTCTGACAAGACCTATTTTCCATAAAACCAAGATAATTGGCATTAATTGTACTACAATCACATAACATGTGGAAATATAAAGTATTTCATTATTGCTGTAAATTGAATGTGTCATCCAGCTTTGTCTCAAATACAGAACAAACATTTAACGCATCTTTTCTGCAACATTAACAATTTTATTATCCGTCTATTAATAGATACCATTGCTATAATTTCTTATGTTCCTGATATACTGTAAAACATTTTTCTACTGGCCAATTATTTTTCATTAATACACTTAGCTTCTCTTATACGGTGTCTATACTTCATGGCTTAATATACAATCACTACTATCAGCTTTCCTCTCTTTCCGTTTGTTAGATTTTCCTTTTTGTTCAAGTTTTTTATTACTGCTTTCACTTCACTTCTTTACCAGGAGTTCTTTTTTAAACTGACAAAGCCTGCTTTATTGATTGCAGAATTGTGCGGATTTGGAGCATCTAGAAAAGTTCTCTTAAACAACTCCCAATCATCATTCACACTGATATTTAACTTTTTCCTTCCATTCAATTCAGCTCCTAACCATTTTCAGCTTTAGGAAATTAGCTCTTTTGAAGTGACAGTTTGAGAGTGTACGTATATACATCGGATCAGACTATATTATTTTATATGTTAACAAAAGTAACTAGGTTTAAACCTTCGATAGTGCACAAAATGATCCAAACAAATAAAATATCAAAAATCTCAACTCAAAAAAGGGATATCCCTAAATGAACAAAAACTCTAGTTACAAGTGAATTTGGCTTCTCCTTCAGAAAAAGAGTTACGTTTTCGTAACTGGTGTTCTTCAAGATGTGTTGCTCATGTCCATTACATTGCAGGTGTGTGTGCTCACCACATGCACTGGAAGTTTTTCCCTCAGTGGTATTTGTAGGGGACAGGCTCTAGTGTCCTCTGGAGTAGCACGCATATGCGCCGTAAGGGGTCCCACTGGCTCCCCCCAACCTTCAGCTCCATCTTGCCGGAAACTCCAACCGTGGGGAAGGAGGGTGGGTCATGGAATGGACATGAGCAACACATCTCAAAGAACACCAGTTACAAAAAGGTAACTGTCTTTTCTTCTTTGAGTGTTTGCTCATGTCCATTCTATTTTAGGTGACTCCCAAGCAGTACCACCAGAGGCAGATAGGAATTCATGGATGTGTTCGACTATAAGACAGCTCTGCCAAACCCAGCGTCATCTCTGGCTTGATTGGTGACTGCGTAATGCATCGTGAACATGTGTACCAAAGACATGTCACGGCCCAGCAGATGTCCTGGACAGGGATGTGCACCAGGAAGGCAATCAAAGACTCCTGAGCCCTAGTCGAGTAAACCTTTACTATTGGTGGAGGTACAGCATGCGCCAACTCATAACAAATACGAATGCAGGTGGTGATCCAATTCGAAATTCTCTGAGAGGACATAGGAAGGTCCTTCATCCTATCAGCTGTCACGATAAAGAGCTGGGTCAACCTGCAGAAGGGCTTGGTGCGCTCGAGGTAGACCACCAGGGTGCACCAGACATCCAGAGTGTGCAGCCACCTCTCCTCATTGGTCGAGCGTGGCTTTGGACAGAAAACCAGGAGGAAGATATCCTGGTTGACATGAAAAGGGGACACCACCTGAGGCAGAAAAGCCAGATGGGGCCTAGCTGGACCTTCTTGTAGAATACCATATACGGTGGCTCCGAAGTGAAGGCTTGTTCTTGAGTATCGATCCTGGTTGGGTCACACTCATTGGCTGCTGACACAAGCAGTGAATTTGGGGCAGGGTGGGTATAAAGATACTCGTACCCCTTGCTGGGAAGGTAGTATTTCTGCTCTGCCCACTTGGAGATGGATGGCAGTGAGGAAGGTGTATGCCACAGGGCCTTGGTGATTTTTGCCACCCCCTCATGCACAGGCAATGCCACCCTGGCTGGGACTGCCGTACTGAGTACGTGGAACAAAAAGTCCGAGGGCTCTGCCAACTCCTCGGCTTCCAGCCAGAAGTTGGAGGTGACCCTCTTTAAGAGCTCCTGGTGAGCCTTAGCATCATTCTGGGGAACTGGGTGAGAAGATCTCACTATCACCTCATCGGTGAAGACGATGAGGAGGCAGGTATGGATGGGTCTGCCAAATCCGCCCCCTCTGTCATCAGAGGCTCATGCGAGGCTGGCTGGACCTGGGGATCCCGCTCTGACTCCATGTCCGAGTCCAAGAGCGGGAGACCGTTGCCAACTGTTTGTCAGATGGCCCCGATGCTGACCTAAGCCCCTGAGATAGTTGGAGAAATCCCCAGAGGTTTCAGAGCTGCCAAGGGCAGGCTTCTGTCCCTGTGACCATGCTGCCACTGGTGACCCAGTGGGGAATGCCAATGCCCCTGATGGTCGGCCCTGGCCCGCAGGCAGGATCTCCTCCTCGCTGTCAGAGCCTGAAGAAGGGGATACATGTCTGGAGGACCAGGCCGATACCGAGACCGCCTGTCTACTCCAATCATGTCAGCCCTGGCCCCAAGCCTCTGCTGAGGATCTGTAAGAGGGTGATGGCTCATGGTGCCGCGAACTCGATGACCGTCGTCATCGTCCAGAGGATCTGCAACTGGACTCCGGCGATCTATGCCTTATGCTTCGGGAGCATGAGTGGATCGATCGATAAATAGGAGACAGTCAATGTGCCTGCAGTAAGCCGTACTGGAGGTCTGGTGACCAGTGACATGACTCCAGGGATCAATGTCTCCACCCCACAGAGCAGTGCCATGCGCTGAGCGAGTGGCTCGGGTGCTCCCAGCACTGGGGCTCTGAAGACTGGTGCTGTGCCTCTCTGGGTCTGCACCAGCCCTCTGGCGATTGTCGCCTTGAGCCTGAGGCACGCTGCCTGGAGTCAGTGGACTGATACCGGGAATTCCAGCAGGCCAGCCGGTCCATGTCCACAGGCTGGTGTCATTGCTCAGACAAGCTTTGACGAGGCACCTCCCGCAGTGAGGAGCAGTGCTGTACTGATGGAGACCACTGGAAGGATCTTAAGACAGGTTTACCCCTTGAACAGGGTACGGTCGTAGCCAGCATGGGCAGCACCAGCAAGGATAGGATGTCTTTCATGGCATGATGGCACCACTAGGTGCCAAGTGCCTCTGCCACTCCCTGGGGTGGCAGGCGGGTCCTGGAGTAGGCTCTGCTGCTCAGCAGGAGGCGGAGCCTGACCTCCATCCGGAGGGGAAGAGCTGTCCCTCTGGGGTCTTTGCTCTCCTCCGGTCCTCTCCTTTCCTCGCGGTCTTTCTTTGCTTTTTAGCCGGACCGCACTGCTAAGAGTGGAAGCCGCAATGCTAGGAGCAGAGTCCAGCTCTGAGGCCAGATTAAGGGCTGACTCTACAAGGAGTGCTCGGAGATGAATGTCCCGCTCCTTCTTGGTCTGTGGTCTGAAACTCTTGCAAATGCAACACTTGTCATTAATATGGGTTTCCCCTAAGCACTTCAAGCAGCTTCTGTGGGGATCACTGACTAGTGTGGGTTTCCTGCAACAGTCACAAGGTTTGAAACCTGAGGACTAGGGCATCCCATCCCTAAGCTAAGTCCCATTTGGGACTAACAAACTACATCAGGGGTCGGCAACCATTCAGAAGGAGTGTGCCGAGTCTTCATTTATTCACTCTTATTTAAGGTTTCTCTTGCCAGTAATACATTTTAACTTTTTTATATGGTCTCTTTCTATAAGTCTATAATATATAATTAAACTATTGTTGTATGTAAAGTAAATAAGGTTTTTAAAATGTTTAAGAAACTTCATTCAAAATTAAATTAAAATGCAGAGCTCCCAGACCGGTGGCCGGGACCTGGGCAGTGTGAGTGCCACTGAAAATCAGCTCACGTGCTGCCTTTGGCACATGTGCCATAAGTTGCCCACCTCTGAACTACATTAAAACTATTCTAAGGGAACTATACAACTAAATTTTAAAACAACTAGATACAAAAAAGTTCACAACTGGGTACAGTGGAGAAAACTAAGCTTGCTGAGGCAAGGAGACTGTCACTGGCAGTAAGAAGAAATTGGGAGGGGACACAACGTAGCTGCCCTGTATATATCTCAGATGGAAAGATTAAACAAGACAGGTCCTGGAGGCAGCCTTACTTGTATCAAGTGAGTCATGACATGCCCTTCTAGTTTCAATGCAGCCAGGACATCTCTAAAATCTATTTAGGTTCTTATATTGCCACCCATCAACTTGGTATCTGAGCACATATGTGAAAAAAAGGCACAGTGTGGAAATGGATCTCTTGGAACAGCATTGCTCAGCAAACTAGAATTAAATTGGGTGGACTTTCTAAGGGCTTTAGTCTACTCCCAGTAGAACCTTATGAACATTTTAACATCAAGCATATGGAGAAGGCGTCATCAGGATGTACATGCAAGCAACAGGAAAATGTTCATCCATGTAAAAAGCTTTAGTTCAGATTTCCTCCAGAACCTATGACCTGCCACTCAAAAGGCCAATCATGAAGACAACTCACACGTGGAATTGTCTGTAATCATGTTCTCATTCCTTTCCAGGTTTGTGGCAAATAGAAATGTCTTGCCAGACAAACCCCACTCCCACAGCTACAGGGCTTCAAGGCAGTGATCCCTCCAATTTTTTACATCCATGTGCGGAATTAATTTTGTTATGTGCACAGTATGGAGGTGATATGTGGTGGTGGTGGGGTCGAGGGGTTCAGAGTGTGGGAAGGTGACTCAGGGCTGGGGCAGAGGGTTGGATGAGGGCTGTGGATGGGGGTGTGGGCTCTGGGGTGGGGCTGGGGATGAGGGGTTCAGGGTGCAGGAGAGGGAGAATGCCATCATGTGGGTACCTCACTCTCCCTATAACACATCTGGAAACACCTGAGGAATAAAGACTGAACGGGGGCAAAATGATGGTCCCAGGCTAAAGGACTGACAGTCTGTGTATAAAAATCTGGGGAACCCAAGCTGCAAAGCCAAGGCAAGTTGTGCCTTAAGAATCTGCCAGCCTGTTTATCACAGAGAGGAAGCATTTGCTAATTCATATCCTACCTATCTAATATGCTAAGCTCAGTTTTCAGTTTTATTTACTAGGTAGTCTGCTTTAATCTGTTTGCTATCACTTAAAATCTATCCTTTTGTAGTTAATAAACTTATTTTATGTTTTAAGCCAAACCAGTGTACATTTGATTAAGGTGTCTGTGGAAAATCTCAGCTTGGTTACCACAAGCGTGCATGGTCCTCTTCACATTGAGGGAGAGACTGACGGGGGTTTAAACCCATATACTGGCCAGATTTGACCAGGGTAGGATGGTACTGCTCTGGGGGCCTAGGCTGGTGGTTAAAGAGCCTGCAATGTGCCTGGGTGCATCCCTATTTGTGTGCATCCTGGTGAAAGTGCAAGCTTGGAGGGCTTTGCAACTTGTCACAGCAGCAAAGTGTGAGAGGGAGTCCAAGCCAGTGGGCTAGAGGGCTCAGTGCTAACCCAGTTCCAGGTGGCACCCTGGCGGGGGGACCCATCACGTGGTTTTCTGAAATATTTTGTAGGGCTATCAAGCAATTAAAAAATTTAATCGCAATTAATCACGCGGTTAAACAATAATAGAATACCATTTCTTTAAATATTTTTGGATGTTTTCTGCATTTTCAAATACATTGATTTCAATTACAACACAGAATACGAAGTGTATAATGCTTACTTTATATTTATTATTACAGATATTTGCACTGTAAAAAAACAAAAGAAATAGTATTTTTCAATTCACCTAATACAAGTACTGTAGTGAAATCTCCATCATGAAAGTGCAACTTAAAAATGTAGAATTATGTATAAAAAATAACTGCATTCAAAAACAAAACAATATAAAACTTTAGAGCCTACAAGTCCACTTGTCAGCCAATCGCTGAGACAAACAAGTTTGGTTACAATTTGCAGAAGATAATGCTGCCCGCTTCTTGTTGACACTATCACCTGAAAGTGAGAACAGGCATTCGCATGGTACTGTTGTAGCTAGCCTTGCAAGATACACTATAATTCATATGTCCATTCATGCTTCAATCACCATTCCAGAGGACACGCGTCCATGCTGATGATGGTTTCTGCTCAATAATCGAGAGCAGAGCGGACTGACACATGTTCATTTTCACCATCTGAGTCAGATGCCACCAGCAGAAGGCTGATTTTCTTTTTTGGTGGTTTGGGTTCTGTGGTTTCTGCATCTGAATGTTGCTCTTTTAAGACTCCTGAAAGCGTGCTCCACATCTCGTCCATCTCAGATTTTGGAAGGCACTTCAGATTCTTAAACCTTGGGTTGAGTGCTGTAACTATTTTTAGAAATCTCACAATGGTACCTTTTTTGCATTTTGTCAAATCTGCTGTGAAAGTGTTCTTAAAATGAACATCATGTGCTGAGTCATCATCCGAGACTGCTATAACATGAAATATATGGCAGAATGTGAGTAAAACAGAACAGGAGACCTACAATTCTCCCTCAAGGAGTTCAGTCACAAATTTAATTACAGCATTATTTTTTTAATGAGCATCATCAGCATGGAATCATATCCTCTGGAATGGTGGCCGAAACATGAAGGGGCATACAAATATTTAGCATATCTGGCATGTAAATACCTTGCACCACTGGCAACAAAAGTGTCATGCAAACTCCTGTTCTCACTTTCAGGTAGCGTGAACAGATGTCTCAATTTTAGAGAGACAGTCCCGCTTTTTGGGTCTTTTTCTTACAAAGACTCCTATTACCCCCTCACACCCCTACCCCCATCCTGATTTTTCACACTTGCTGTCTGGTCACTCTACTTTCAGATGACATTATAAATAAGAAGCAGGCTGCAGTATCTCCCATAAATATTAACAAACCAAGTGATTGGCTGAACAAGAAGTAGGACTGAGTGGACTTGTAGGTTCTAAAGCAGAGGTGGGGAACCTTTTTACTATCAGGGGCCATTGACCCACAGAAAAAATTAGTCATGGGCCACACACAGCCCTGCAGGGAGAGGCACAGAGGCTTGGGGCTTCCCCCGCACAGTGGGGTAAGCCAGCACTCACAGTTCCAGGCCAATAGGGGGAGGGCAGTGGCTCGGGTCTTCCCTCAGGGGCCAAGGTGGGGCCAGAAATGAGGGATTCAGGGTGTGGGAGCAGGCTCCGGGCTGGGGTAGGGGTGCAGGAGGGGGTGAGGGTTCCAGCTGCGGGTGCAGACTCTGGGGTGGGGCTGGAGATGAGAAGTTTAGGGTGCAAGAGAGGGCTCAGGGCTGGGAGGGAGTTAGGTTGAGGGAGAGGGTTCTGAACTGGGGCAGAGGGTTAGGGTGCAGGTAGGGGTGCAGACTCTGAGAAGGAATTTGGGTGCAGGAGGGGACTCAGGGCTGGGGTTCGGGTCCAGGGTCTGGAAAGGAGTTTGGGTGCAGGAGGCCCCCCACTACAGAAAGGACGTGGACAAATTGGAGAGAGTCCAAAAGAGGGCAACGTAAATGATTAGGGGGCTGGGGCATATGATTTACGAGGAGAAGCTACGAGAACTGGGTTTACTTACTCTGCAGAAGAGAAGAATGAGGGGGGATTTGATAGGAGCATTCAGCTACCTGAAGGGGAGGTTACAAAGACGATGGAACTGGGCTGTTCTCACTGATGGCAGATGAGAAAACAAGGAGCAATGGTCTCAAGTTGCAGTGAGGGAGGTCTAGATCGGATATTAGGAAACACTATTTCACTAGGAGGGTAGTGAAGCACTGGAATGGGTTACCTAGGGAGGGGGTGGAATCTCCTTCCTTAGAGGTTTTTAAGGCCTGGCTTGATAAAGCCCTGGCTGGGATGATTTAGTTGGTGTTGGTCCTGCTTTGAGCGGGGGTTGGACTAGATGATCTCCTGAGGTCTCTTCCAATGCTAATCTTATAGGACTCTATGATAGGGCTGGGGTTAGGGTGCGGAGGCTAGGAGTGTGTTTGGGGTGTAGGAGAGGGTGAGGGGTGTGGGCTCTGGCCGGGTGACATTTAACTGAGGTGGCTCCTGGTTGTCAGCGCAGCAGGGCTAAGGCAGGCTCCCTGCCTGCTCTGACCCTGCGCTGCTCCTGTCAGCAGCTGGCAAGTCTGGCCCCAAGGCAGAGGGGCAGCCAGGGGGTCTGCACGGTGCGTGCTGCCTGCACCTGCAGGCACCGCCCCCACAGCTCCCATTGGCGGTGGTTACCAACCAATAGAAGCTGTGGAGCTGCCACTGGGAGTTTCCAAGCAGAGGGGGTGAGGGGAGGGACAAGGGGGAACAAGGCACAGGGCTTCCAGCCAATGGCACGGAGACTTGCTGCAGGCTGGATTAAAATCAATCAGCAGGCCAGAGGTTCCCCATCCATGCTCTAAAGTTTTAAATTGGGTTTGGTTTTTTTGAGTGCACTTACGTAACAACAACAAAAAAATCTACATTTGTAAATTACACTTTCATGATAAAAAGAGATTGCACTACAATACTTGTATGAGGTGTACTGAAAAATACTATTTCTTTCATCATTTTTACAGTGCAAATATTTGTAATAAAAATAATATAAAGTGAGCACTGTATACTTTGTATTCTGTGTTGTAATAGAAATCGATATATTTGAAAATGTAGGAAAACATCCAAAAATATTTAATAAATTTCAATTGGTATTCTATTGTTTAATAGTGCGATTAATCATGATTAATTTTTTTGAGTTAATCACGAGTTAATTGCAATTAATTGACAGCCATATTATTTTGTAGTCCCTCTGAGCAACACCCAGGACGAGCATATCGAGATAGGGAGAGGAACCACTTCCCGCCTCAGCTCGCCTCCGCCTCCTCCCTGAGCACACCACTGCCATTCCGCTTCTCTCTCCCTTCCAGACTTGCTGCTATCAATCAGCTGTTAGGCCCAGCAAGCTTGGGGGGGGGGATGCAGAGCGGTGGCGGCGCGCTCAAGGGAGGAGGCAGAGATGAGCTAGAGCAGTTCCTCTGTGCCCCGTTACTTGCTGCGGCCCTCCCTGGGGCACCCCCTCCGTCCGAGCTCATCTCCATTCTGCCTCCTCCCCCAAGCGCAGAAGTTGGTGAGAGAACTCCCACAGTCTCTGTGGTCCCTATGGGCTTATTCCAGAAGAGTTTAGCCTCCTGTCCTGACAGAGGCCTGTCTTCTCCTCCAAGGAGGTATATCTGTAGTGGTGGGTTGGGGGGAACCCAGGCCTGCCCTCTACTCCGGGTTCCGGCCCAGGGACCCTAATGGCAGCAGCTGTTGGCAGCTAAACTTTCACTGCCAGAGCTGTTATATTTCCCTGGGCCACTTCCCCACAGCTCTGCCGCTTCTCTCTCTTAATACCTTCTTCACCCTTCCCTTAGGGCTCCCTTTCCAGTGACTTGAGTGTGTCTTCATTACCCAGCCCTTCTGCCGCACTGCCTCTCCTCTAGTTCCCCAGCTCCCTTTGGCCTGACCAGAGTGAACCCTTTTACAGTATCAGAGGGGCCTTAATTAGAGTCAGGTGTTCATATTAGCTTAACAGTCTCACCTGACTCTTTGCAGGTTAATTGGAGTCAGGTGTTCTCATTAGCCTAACAGCTTCAACTGACTCTTTGCACACTAATGGTAGTCATGTGTCCACCCTAGCCTGGAGCAGCCCCTGCTCTGCTCAGTCAGGGAACAGAAAACTCCTTATCCAGTAGCCAGTATATCTGCCATCTACTACTCTGCTGTACCCAACTAGTCTGGGTCTATCACTCATTATATATATATATAAATAGAGAGACAGACAGACCGACACTTTCCTTTCCCTCCTTTGTGAAAGGGACTCAAAGAAGGAGAGAGGCCCAGAAGAATGCAGAGCTTTAGACTGCTAGAGAGGTCTCCGAGTCCAAAAGAGATTCTCTCTAATGCAGGGTAGGTTCTCATCTCTTTTTTTTTTTTTTTTTTGGACCTGATGATGAGAGCTGGAAGCCTTGAGCTAGAGTAGACCTATAGATATCCACCCATAACACAGATTATTCACTGAATAATTGTCATCAAAGACTACCAGGAACTGATGCCCCATCAGGACCATGCCCTTGCTCACTAACATTCACCTCTGAGAAGAGAGTCAGCTGGGATACAGATCTTTTTCCAAAGCTTGACTTGTTCTTGGGAAAATGAGGCCCGTTAGTCCACAACACAAAGGGCTCCAGCTACAAAATGGCAAATGCTTCATCCAAAGCAATTCCAGTGTTGAAGCTCAAGGTTCTGAGGCACATTACATTGTATCTTTCTTTCCTCTGGCCAACCACATCCCAAGTATAAAGCTTGCATGGGACACTGGGGGCAGGAGAGAGACAGTAGAGTCCTCAAGGAAGATGTCCTTTTTTTCTATGACCTCCAAGATAGGGCAGCAGAGGTGGTTGTGTGTGTGGAGCGGGGAGTGTCTGTCACGCTGCTTCAGTTGGTGAAAGAGAGGCACTGGGCTTCTGGCCTATCCATCTCTCAATCGTGGCTTCTGCATATTCCTGGAGTGGCAACTTCGGCAGCTTTTTCAGCAACTGTGGACAAGTCGGATTCTAATAAACAAAATCATCATCCTGCTGCTCTTTCACCACGGAAATGTATTTGGCATCAGGATGTCCCATAGACTCCTCAATCACTTCATTGTCCTAATCAGCTCCATTGCGTCCACATGAGCACCTGGGGTTAGCAAGATGATGGGGTAGCCTAGAACATCAACAATACTCTGGGATGCAAAGACATTGGATGTGCTGAGACTCATGGAGCAAAAGGCACAAAGAGCAAACTCAAGGAGGGTGCCAGTATTGCTGCAAAATGCTCTGGCTACACCAAGTGATTCAAAGACGCCAAACTCAGGGTGAGAGGGAAGCATCAAGGCATCGCTGCAGCCTCAAGGCAGACTTTGAGATGTGTCGCCGTGACTTGCCCAGGTCCCCAAACAAACCCTATCACTTAAGCTTCCTGGCTGTGGCTGAGAAAGGGAAATCGATGCCCTATATCTTGACATAAGCTACCTGAAGCCCAAACTCCATCAGTGATGCCTTGGAGTGTAGCGGGGAGGCAATGCCTCATCAGCTGAGTCATAGGTCAGTGCCATCTGCAGCAAGTGCCAAGGCTTGGAGGGAGTCAAAAACACAGCACATAGCAGAGATATTCTGATGAACCTAGCAAGAAGTTGGGCCTGTGTTGATAAAGGTGGCACCCAGACAGAGTCCTGTGAACTAAATCTGAAAGCAACTTCCATTGGGAAATGTGCAGCTGAAGAGATTGTACTTGTGCAAGGTCTTTCCTACACAGAGTACAGTACAGACCAAGAGCTAGTGTTACTGGGGAATAACCCAGCAATTTACTGGGAATATCTGCCCCCAACTTGTGTGTGCTGTCAACCCTCCAGTCTAGTCTCACGAGCACCATATCAGCAAGTGAAGTGGCTCAGGCTTATGCTGCAGGGGTTTCTCCTCTGAAACATTCTGGACTTGTGTTGGACTTGCACAACTCCCAGGGGACTGCCCTGAGGAAGACTTGGAGGCATTCCCCACGATACTTGAGTGTTTACAGTAACATCTCTAGACATTCCCCACACTACCCTGTACAGCATGCCTGATTCAGACACTTGTATTGTGCTCTGCATTATAGAAGCTCTCTGCAGCACAGATTTTTGCCTGATGCTGCTAAGCGGTATCGCTTCCTCCCAAGGGGTCAAGGCAGTACGTGACATCCTAAAAGAGCAAAGAAAACAGCTGAAAGAAATACAAAACAAAAAGCTAAAAATTTGGAGCAGTAGGAGGCTTTGAAAATAGACCAAATGCTGAAGGAAAAAGGCTTGTTGTTTATCCATAGAACCATGACATGGAATATCTTTGGAGACTGGAACCTTGTGGACTGAATCAGTGCTCCCAGGCAACCGACAGACCAAAAGCCAAAGGGTCTAGAAATAAAAAGTCTGCGGAGGGAGGGAGGACACGACAACCATCATAAAAGATACCTCAAGCAAATAAGTTGTTGGAGAAACACAGCTCCTCTAAAGGTAACTCCTTTACAGACCCTGGTCAAAGAGGAACGGACTGGAAGGTTCTAAGGGCAATCGTTAGAGTCCTGGGTGGTGCAGAACCAACAGTAAGTGAAGGCAGCTTGCCTCTTGACCCCATAATGTTGTCCTTAGGGGTCAAAAATGTTACCATTTGAGGAGTTCAGCCTGTATGGAACTAGTGAATGCAAGATCCAGGATCCTAAATAGATGGTATTTGTGAAGAAAGTGAATTACCCGACATATCCTTTCATCCTCAAACTGAATATAGAAAAACATGCATCCTCCCCCAACAGAAAATAATGCAATAAACAGACAAAACTTGAAGGCAATCAGAAACGTTCAACTGAAGAGACTGTATTGTACGTGGTCTTTCCTACACACAGTACAGTACACACTGAGAGTTCCTGTAGTTGGAGAATACACCAGCAAATCACTGAGAACACTTCCTCTCCTTTCATGTGGTGTCAAACCCTCTAGTCTAGTGTTTTCAGTATCACATACAAAGTACTGGTCACTTCAGCTAGGTCAGTGAGAGAGCACTATCAGGCCAGGGTAAGAAATAAGCATAGGAGGGAAGAAGAGGCCAGCACAGAACAACAGCTTCAGAGACCCTCAAGATTCCAAGGCCACAAAGGACATTCTGATCATCTAGTTTGACCTCTTGTATAAACACTGACCACAGAACTTCCCCCAAAATAATTCCTAGTGGTTTTTTGTTTTTTTTAAAGAAGAAAAACTCCAATCTTGATAACCCACCACAGCCCTTGGTAAATTGTTCTAATGGTTAATTGCCCTCATCATTAAAAATTTTAATTATGATTCGCTGTTTACAATTACATTTTGAGACTTATGAGTTATCCAGTTTTTATATCATTCTATTTTTTTAAAAAAATGTCATGTAGAACCACATCAAACTCCTTACAGAAATCTAAGTATATTACAACAACACTATCACCTTTACCAACCAAATCTGTAATCTCATCAAAAAAAAATATCAAGTTAGTTCAACAGGATTTATTTTCCATAAACCGATGTTGATTGACATTAATTAGATTACCCTTCTTAAATACTTATTAAAGAATAATATTTAATAATACTTAAAGAAGTCTCACATCAGCTGCTCTATTATCTTCCCTGGGATTAATGTGACATTGGCCTATGATTACCTGGTTCATTCCGGTACAGAAAAGAATTTTGTCCATGTAGCTTTGGGAACCTGCCCTTTGTTGTGAGCTGTAACTTTTGAAAACATTTTAAAGAGAACCTAAGGAATGCAAGGTCTTAGCTAGAAAGAGAGGGTGAAGAGCTTTGACCTATACATCTTAGAGAGGTAAATGCTCAGAGGAAACTTACTGAAATGTGTACGCGCTTAATGGGGATCACAGAGACTGGGGGAAGATCTACTTCAGCACAAGAACACTCCTGGAAGTTTAGGATAAATATCTTGGGAGCTTCTCCTGCCCCTTCTACCTCAAAAGGGTGATCAATATTTGTATTCTTAACCCAAGAGATGTGGACAAAATCCACCTATGAGGATTCAAATGATGGGAATTAAGAGTTACTTGGGGTCCAACATATCTGGGGTACAAGTGACATCAGATGCTTGACTGGGTTATTTGTGTTCACATGCATGTGACCACATTGATCAGCAGATTGTGCACTAAAATGGCATTCTCTTGGTACTTGAGAAACCTTGGGTATGGTGAGACCTTGAGTTTGGTGTCATCTTCCTCAGGAGAACTGACCAGGACAATGGACCATATCCTAATATCAAACAGATGACTAGTAAGGGGAATTTCATACTTACTGTATCTCTATGGAGACCTTCCCCCTTTGAAGTTTATTTAGGGGATCTTCCTGCTACGTATACATTCAGAATTTTGCATAGGTGACATGCAGGAGTTCAAGAACTGAATTTCAGGATGAAGCTTGTTGAATTGCTAAAGGCACTGAGAGGGTAGCAAGTGTGAGAGTAGGACTCGCTGCAATCAGTTTAAAGCTCAGGGCTGGGTTTCAAAGTATCATTCACGAGACCAATTAACTAAGGGCTTGGCTACACTCGAAACTTCAAAGCGCTGCCACGGGAGTGCTGCTGCAGCAGCAGTGCTTTGAAGTGTGAGTGTGGTCGCGGCGTCAGCGCTGAGAGAGAGCTCTCCCAGCACTGCACGTACTCCACCTCTTCATGGGGATTAGCTTGCAGTGCTGGGAGCGGCACTGTTTACACTGGCACTTTACAGCCCTGTCACTTGCAGCGCTCAGGGGGATGTTTTTTTCACACCCCTGAGCGAGAAATTTGCAGCGCTGTAGAGCGCCAGTGTAGCCAAGGCCTTAGCTATTTAACTTAACACAAATCAAAGGGAAGTAATGCCGCAAAACAAAAAGAAGAGAGAGGCTGGAACAAAAGTTCAAAAGGGGAATTAAAACACAATCTCTTACAACTGCTCCAACAATGCGCCTTCAAATCCTAACTTTATTAGGGCTTTGGGGTAAAGCGTCTGTGCTTTTCTCTAAGTGGTGAAAAATCACTACAGAACTAAGCAATGAGCCACTAAAAGCAATTTCATATAAACATTTCACCCAATAAACACAATTTATCAGCTGCATCCACGGCTCCATGCCAACAGCTACACATATCCTTACTGTAACTGAACTATGCCTGGTTCCTGCAACTCAGATACATAGCAAGAAAAACTCTGTAAGTGAAGGGAGAGCTTCACTGCAAGTCTAGTCTTACTCACCTCACTATTACGATGCAATACAGAAGAGGATGGCACTGTCTTCCTTTTCCTGTATCAACATGCTGAATTCAAGCCACGCTGCATGTTCTGTATTCTCAGCACCCAATGCACAACAGCAGAAAAATCTGAGAGGCAAATCCAGAGCTTGCAAAAGTGAGTGCAACATCACTGAATTCATTGAAACTGCATTTGCTCACAGGATGGAAAAGGAAGCCAGATTTTTATTATAAATCCTCTTTTTATACAAATTTTCAACTTTCAAAGAGAATATTTTGGCTTGAAAAACTGCCATTTTCACAGAACAGAATTGTTTCTGAAAATCTGAAGAAACTGATCAAACTTTACAAAACTCTATTTTCAAGATTTCATAGCCAGAGCCTTACTTAAACTGTATTACACGCTAGTATATATGCATGTCAAATCTCATAAATAAGGAACTAGCTTTCACCATCAATACTTGGTTTTCCATCATGAATTCCAGTGCGTAAAACTTTCTATGCCAAAACCACAACAAGACTTCTAACCTGACAACATGTAGTAGAGACCTGGCCTGACATGAGCAATTAACATCTGGAGGGAGGCCTCATTTCTTGGACAACAGAATTAGGGAGGTAAACAGATCATTAGGTTGAAAAAGACAAAGTTTGAACCAGCTAAGATAAGATGGAGAACACCCAGTGACCATTTATTGAAAATGGACAAAATAATTCAGAATGTAGAGATGAGGTAAAGACTAGGTCAAGTGAGGACAATGCATGGACAGAGCATGTTGCACAGGGACTGGAACCTCCAAAGTAACCAAGCCAATTCAAAAACATGTGATGCAATGTAAAGTGTAAACATATATAAAGGAAGCGTTTTTCTGTGCAACTCTGGATGTATGGTACATACTATACCCACCCCTACACTTGAGTCTGATCAACATAGCTTTGCTGTATGACAAATAAAGGAACCTGAGTGACTAAATCTGGAGTCGAACTGAGTTTTTTGAATCCAAGAAAACTGGATAAAATGTTCTCCTAGAAGTGAGCAAGGTATTCTGGATAAGCTCAGTGGAAAAGGTCTCAGAGGGAATCCAACACTACAGCAGAAAAACTATTAAACGATTAGAACAACAAGAATCCAGTCTTTTAAGCATTCCAAGCGAGCAATTTGTGCAGGAAAAGTTTCTATTGCAGTGAATTTGTGCAGAGAGTTTGGTCCCTGCAAAACTTGTACATAAAATTTTATCAGCTGTCATGTCACAGTTCTCTCCTCCTTCATGTTCCCACACTTCTCCATAGATAAAACCATATCTGGGATCTCAGGAACTCAGATGTTCTGTAGACCCAACCTATGCTGAGTGAGCTATGCTACTCCATGAGCGTTAATCCATGCTGAGAGGCTGTGAAGGAGCTATAAGGAACATAGATTTACTTTTTAACTGAGGCAATTGGAAGCATCGGGAATCCTTCAGCTCATGAAGTCATTATACAATAAGCAATTCAGTACACACAGTTTTGCACACCTATAAATTATTGTGAAGAAAAAACTTCAGTGTATAATTTATGCAAATAATACTATCAAAAATTCTTAGTGATGCAAAAGACACCCAGTTTTTCCTCCCATCTGTCAATGACTTTCCCAAACACACTAAAGTCTAGGGCCCGAGCAGTGGAACTTTTACCAGGAACTGGAGAAGTGCTCCAAAGTGCCATGCCTCTCCCCGTGCATCTTAGAAGAACCACATGGCCACTGGGACAAGTGTGGATTAAAGATTCCCGTTTTAGCTCTGTCTGTGAAAAGGAGTGGCAGGTTTACATGCTGAAATCCAAAGTCCACTGGAGGCAATACAGAGTCTAAATCCAAAAGGACACTATGGCTTGTAAAGCTATGAGGAATCCATGACCTTCTCAGCACAAAGTTTGTGCATGTTAAACTTTATGAGCTGAAGTCTATTTTCAGTGCATAATGACCTAAGGCACAATACTTTATACACTGAAGTCAAGTTTTCTGTAAATAAAACTTTATAGCTTAAGTCTATTTATACTCTTAGCATACTTTGCAATTCATTTTTTTAGAGAGATATTCCCAGTGAAAAAGCATTAATTTATAAAGTTACTCAGTCATGACCATCACAAAAGTACATACCAAGAGCATTTCAATAAAAAAAATGTAGATGTCAAGATACAGAAATTATCATTGAAGGTAACTTAAAGAGAGATTATACATTCTCAAGAAAATTTACACTTGTGAACATTCACATTAGACATTTCCATGACCTTAACTCTGGCCCTTTTCGTCTGTGGTCTTTTTTTGGTGAAGACATTTGAATAATTTGCCAACAAATATGCTATCATTAAGGATGCCAGTTTTATAAAGATGAATAGAGCATAGTATGATAAGATAATATATACTGGGAGTAAAGTTTAGTCCTTTATATGGGGAAAGATGCAGCCTTATATAAACAGGGACATCTCTCATCCCAGGGCATATTCCATGTCCAACTAGAAGTTCCCAGAAGCTAAACTCAGAGGAAACACTCTTCATAGAGGAGGAGCTTCTAGTGGAATTACCAGTCAAACCCTCCCAGACAAAACACCAGTGAGTGTTTCCTATCTGAGCGTAACAGCATTCATAAATTATAGCATTATATGCTCAGAGCTGGGTTCATCTGCCACACAGAACCCCTTTGTTGACCCATGACTTGAGCTCAGGTGATCATGTAAATAATCGCTTATATTTTGGAAAAAGTTAAGATGCTTGTTTAATTAGTGCAAATTAAACTAAAGCTACGGTGCAAGTAGGAATAATGAAAGAAACAAAGATTATTTTAAAATAGGCTTTGCAGTGAGTCTGAAGCCTAGTATTCAGTTTCAGTTAGATTTGCCTATAGAACCTTCCACCAGCACAAACGCTTATGACAATTGTCAGTAGCCCAAAAAATGATTAGCAGGAATGACAAACATGGTCAAGAAGCCAAGTCTCAATTAAACATGGTCTCAGAAATACGCATGCATAAGGAATAGGTGCCTACAAAGGGAATCAAACCTGATGCTCAGCAGGACCTCGGAAGAGCAGGATGGTGAAAACCTTAACATTTAATCTCAATTTAAGGGGAATCCACAGCTCCACTGATTCCTGAGTATACATGATGCGGATTCAGCTATTAGTCTTATCTTGTTTCGTAGTTCTGTGATTTTGTTTATATTAAATATCATATAAATAAAACTCAGTCTCTGTGTATGTCTCACCAGTCATCTTAATTAATCTCTAAATAGCCATCAAAGAACAAGCCCGTTATTAGTGACTAGTGCATCTTGTACCCAAAATTAATCATAAGGCTATACCTGCCTACTTCAAATCAGCTCTACTCTCATTCACGCTCATTTGCATACAGCAAGAAAGTACTGCCCTCCATCCACTTTTGGAATTGGATTTACCTTTTCCTTCTGTCCTTACCTGACCAGGTCTCCATGGAGCTGCAAATAGAGGTTCTCCCTACCCTCTTCATCACGGATCTCAGATGCCAGGGTATCCACTGTACAAAGGACCAAGTGCACGTTAGAAGACATTGAAGTTGCAGAGTCTGCTCCATAAATGTATACACAGCCTCGCCCAACATCCTCTTTCAGCCAGTCTCTCTCATGGGAGCCAAACCGACTCCTCCTGTTCAAGCAATTTCTGCTCCCATTGCGCTTCATGTTCCTCTAAATGACATCAAAAGTAGATGGTTAGCTGCTGGCACAAAGACTGAAATCCAATAGATTGCCCACTGCTTTCCTTCTCCAACACCTCCAATGACCAGCCAAGTATAATGTCCACCTCTCACCTACCTCTCCTTCTGCTTCCCTAAATTCCCCTCATCCCTCATGGGTTGCAGTCATCCAAACAGCTGCTTACTCCTGGGGGAATTCTGCGCCACTACACATGCACAGAATTCATGTCCCCTCCAGATTTCTCTGATTCCCTGCAGAAAAATGACTTTCTGACAGGGAAGCAAAGGGAAGCTGCAAGAGCAATCACACACCACTCCCTAACTGCACAGGTTTATCGTTTCAAGCACCTGGAGCAGTCAACAGAGGTAAATCACTGCAAGGCTGGGAACACCCCATCCAGTGGCTCCTACACTGAGCCGAGATCAGCTGCTAGCCCTGACTGGCCTGGAGGCAGGAGAAGATGGGACTTCCTCTTTCCCTGCAAAGGAGTGGCTCGGGCTGTGTCAGACCCACCCCCAGAATCCTCCCCCAGCTGCAGGAAGCTCAGCATCCCCTCATGCTTCCTATCCCCATTCTGCCTCAGCTGTTGGGGGGAAGGAGTCACTGTATGGGGAACTGCTCCCCCATCCACCCAATCCCTGTGCATCTGGACCCCCCATATCTAGACACCCCTACCCAGAACCCCACTAGCCCTCCATACCTGAACCCCACCCCACTGAACCTCAACTCCTGCATCTGGAGTCCCCCTGCACCCAGACCACCCCCCACTGAGGTCCCTGCACTCAAATCCCCACCCTGATAAGTCCAACCCCCCCTGCACCACCCTGAGCCCCCACATCCAGACCACCATGCCACTGACCTCCAACTAGCTGCACCCAGACCCCCACCCCACCAAGTCCCACTCCCTTCAGCACTGCAGGCCCTTCCACTGATCCCCAACCACTTTCACCTGGAAGACGCTGCAGAGTTCCCTTGCCCCTGCACCTGGAACCTCCCACAATGAGCCGTTGTGCATCCAGATGCCCCCACACCTAGACCCCCCCCAACTGCCCAGATTGTCCCAAACAGAATCCTCTCACCTCACACTGAGCCCCTCCACACTTGGATCCTGCCTGGTTGAGCCTGCCTGCCCAACAGGTGTGCCTAGCACAGAGAGGCAGGGCCCCAGGGTGGTTTCTGGGGTATACTCAGTACTTGTGCAGTGTCAGGTTTGGGTGCAGCCTCATCATTGAGTCCTTGTCCTGGGCGTGGGGGATGGGAAGGGTGCAAGGTGATCTCTCACCTTTGTATAGCCAGTGGCCGGTGCTCCCCACTGCCATACTGAAGCCTCTGCATTTATTTATTGACAAATAAAGCTTGCAGAATTTTAAAATATTATGTGCAGAATTTTTAATTTTTTGGCACCGAATACCATCAGGCATAATAGTTGAGGATAAGACATGTGAGGAGACTGCATAAACTAAGGTAAGGCTGGGAGTGGCCCCTGGATTGTGCTTGGAAAGTATCTGGAACACCTTGTATCTCTATGATCTGGAAATATCCTTCACCTCTTTGGATCTCACCCATTACTAAAGAGACATAAAATTAGCAGGAAAATTAAACCACAGATGGGACCAAATCCTCTATCCCAGCTGACTGGTTTGACACTCTGATGATTCAACAACAAGGATTCACTAGAATATGGAATCGTCTCATTAATGACATAAATAGTCATGCTCCTTCCCTCTTGCCTAGAAATACAGCTCTACCCAGGGCTGACCAGAAGGTCGGGGGGGGAGGGAGGGAGGCAATTGTATCAAGGCCCCAAGTCCAGGGTTCCCCACAAAATGTCTAATGTCCCGGCGCGGTCATGATCGACTTCAAACTGGGGATTGTGCAGCTCAGCTGGGTGGCCAGCAAGACAAAGTATACGCTGATAGGTGAACAAGACATCCCATTAGCGGAGAGTTACTCTTATGAGGCTCGGATGGAGGTAGATGCTGATGGAAATGGTGCTAAAATATTTGCTTATGCTTTTGACAAAAACAGAGGATGGGGATCTGGGCGTCTGCTGCACGAGCTACTGTGGGAGAGGCACCGGGGAGGGATTGCCCCAGGATTTCAAGTGGTGCATCTGAACGCAGCGACGGTGGACAACCGAATGGACAATCTGTGTTTAGTCCCATGGGGATGGAGACCCAAAGTTGAAGATGTTTCTAGTAAACAAAGGGAACAAACTCTGTACTGGCTGGCGATCCAGCAGCTTCCCACAGATCCAATAGAAGAGCAGTTTCCTGTGCTGAATGTAACGCAGTATTACAATGCTAATGGGGATGTTGTGGAGGAAGAGGAAAATTCATGCAAATACTATGAATGTCACTACCTCCCAAGCAAAATGACTGAAAAACAGTTATGTGAATTCAATATATGTGGCTGATGCCAGGTAGCAAGGTACTATGGGTTTTCAGTGCCAGCAGAAGGACTGGCCTGCTCACAAGATGCACTGTCGGGAGAAGAAACGAACCTTCCAGCAAGAGCTCGGACCACAACGATGACCAAGTGGCACAGACCTCTCAGCAGCAGGATTCCTTCTCAAAGGCATTGGACTCTTGCTTTTGCACAGTAATGACAGACTGCTTATTGAAGCCAGAGACACTGAAGAAGACAAAATCTGTGATGCTTGAGTAGACCAGCCGACTGGACTAAGCCAACTCTGACTGGTGCTGTGGAAAGGGATTGGGTCTTCTCTTCCAGTATTATATTCTCAAGCAAAAAGACTACTGTGGAGGCTCCAGGCAGGAAGCTTCTCATTATTTATATGTTAATATGTTTGTAAACTCATGTACAGTTTTTTGTTAGAAAAATGAGTCTCAATAGGACTCATTTACTGTAATGTTTAGATGAGAACACATTGTTGGCCTACAAGTAAAAAAACTGTCACGTAAAAATAAATAAAGAAACAAACTGAAATTGCAGGGGGTGGAGCTCCAGTGAACATTAGGTACTAAGGCTCCAAATTTCTCTTGAGGGGCCTGACTCTACCACTACTACTAACAAGGAAGTGCCCTAAAAGCAGCACGGCTCAATTCAAATCTCACTACGCTAGCTGTTCATTCCACAGCAGGTGTTCAAGCTCATAATCTGTGAAGAGTGAAGGCCACTGCTCCAAATGGACATGCCCTAAACCTATCACAATAAAGTGTTAGGCAAATCAATATTGCATTGTAAAACAAATATTTTTTCATGCTCCGCCTCAGAGTCCCAAGTACCAGATGCATATTCCACATGGCAAAATAATTTTTACAATAGTTTATCACTTCAGCAGTCAATGCTGTCAACTAGATTTTCCTCTGTTAGGGTGAGAGAGAGGTTCATCATAGTAACTAAGGGCTTGGCTACACTTAAGAGTTACAGTGCTGGTGGTGGCTTTACAGCACTGTAACTCACTCCCCGTCCACACTGGCAAGGCACATACAGCGCTGTATCTTCCTGGCTACAGCGCTGCATGTACTCCACCTCGACGAGAGGAATGAGAACAGCACTGGTGCTGCAGCGCTGGAGTGCCAGTGTAAATAGTGATTAATCTTACTACGCTGTAACTGACCTCCGGAACCTTCCCAAAATGCTTTCAAGTAAAGATAACACACTTTGTTTTGTTGTGAACTCGGGGCTCCGAGAGCTGCTTATCTAAAAAACAAACACAGCTACTGTTTGCTCAAGCAGAGGCAGGCAGGGGGATTCCTTTGGAAGGTCCACAACTAGTGTCTGTTTGAGGAGAGAAACAGCATGGCGGGTGGAGGGTGGGGTCCGTTTCGGAGCAGCTGCTTATCTGGTCTGTGAGGAAAAAAATAAAGAAGGCTATTTGCATTTAGTGAATGAGAGAGGGGTGGGGAAAGGGGTTGGAACTTGCAAGGCAGGGAGATGACAGTGTAAGCTCCAAAAATCCACTCCCTCTGTCTCCCCCACACTCCCTGTCACACTCCACCCCACCCCCCTCTTTTGAAAAGTACGTTGCAGCCACTTGAACGCTGGGATAGCTGCCCATAATGCACCACTCCCAACACCACTGCAAATGTGGCCACACTGCAGCGCTGGTAGCTGTCAGTGTGGCCACACTGCAGCGCTTTCCCTACACAGCTGTACGAAGACAGCTTTAACTCCCAGCGCTGTACAGCTGCAAGTGTAGCCAAACCCTAAGAAATCCTTCTGGAGTTTCCTTTGCTTACAGATGGTGGTGCTAGACTTCTGTGAGCATCTATCATCTCACTAGCAATGGAGCATTTCATCCTCTAGAACAGGGGTGACCAAACCGCAGCTCGCAAGATGCATGTGGCGCTTTTACAGTTAAAGTGTGGCTCGTGGAGCTCTCCATGCCCATCCCTCCCCCATTCTCTGCCTATCAGACTGAGGTGGGCTTCTGCCCTGGGTTTGAATGCTCAGGGCTTCTGCCCTGGGTTTGGGTGATGGGGCTAGGGGCTTCTTCTCCCCAGCAGGGAGGGGGGTCTTGGGGATTCAACCCCACAGGACGTCTGCCAGGATTCAGGGCTTCAGAAGGAGCAGTGCTGAAGACCCAAGACCCCTCTCCCCACAGGGCTGAAGCTCCAAGCCCCAGCAGGTGCCTCACAGAGAGCTGAAGCCCCATGACACCCACTCCCCCAGGGCAGAAGCCTCTAGCCCCACAATCCTGTCACGTGGCTGAAACCCCGAGCCCCGGAAGGCACACGTCAGCTTTTGAACTTCTGAAGGTTGCTGTACAAGTTTACCACGCCTGCTCTAGAAGCTGCTGGGCATCCACACTAAGGCCACGTCTATACGACGCGCCATATCGGCGCGTTACAATCAATTGCTCGGGGATCGATATATCGCGTCTCATCTAGATGCGATATATCGATCCCTGAGCGCGCTTACATCGATTCCGGAACTCCACCAAAACCAACGGAGTTCCAGAATCGACATGGCGAGCTTTGCACATCGATCCCGCGCGGTGAAGACGGGTGAGTAGATCGATTTTAGATAATCGATTTCAGCTACGCTATTCTCGTAGCTGAAATTGCGTATCTAAAATCGATTTTCGCGCATCGTGTAGACCTGGCCTAAGAGGAAACAATTAGGATCTTTCTCAGGACATAGCAACCAACTGTCACACAGCAGCAGAACCCATACACAGGGAAATGCTTTAAAATTACAGGAACATCAATTAAACCAATATCCTCTGAGTTATATTTCTGTTGAAGTAGCAACTAGAGACCTTGATCAGGATTAGGGCCCTCAATGTGCTAGGCACTGTACAGACACTTAGGCCCCAATTCTTTTTTGTGCAGATGTACCCTAGGAAAGGGAGGGAGGTAGAGGGATGCAAAAGTGGTTTTAAGACAACTTTGTACCTCTGGGATTCTGGGCCCAGTCCCCAGCTGTTCTAACCAAAGGTAGCTTTGAACAGCTACCAGTCAGTCAATCTGCCACCTCAGAACAGCTGGGAAACAGATGTTCTGGCCCCATATTTCTGCACCCCTCTCACACCTATGACAGACAAGGGGTGAGAGGTGGCAAGCAAAACAGGACTACCTATAACATTCCTCCAAGTTAGTTCCCAGTTGGGGAAATGGACCTGGGTTCTGTCCAGAATCAGGGCCAGAGTATGAGACAATCCTTGCCCCAAAGATATCAAGGCTGGGGGATCAGCAGAGCTCAGGCAAAATATATAACCAAGTCAGTCCTTCACAGCACACTTGCACAATGCAGAAATCCATCATAAGTCCTTTCCATCACAAAGTCTAACCCAGGCCCAACATTCAGTTCTCCTTTCTTAATGCAAAGAAGAGGGGTCACTTTGAATCTTGAAGATACCCACTAATTTCACAGTTCAACTTGAGAAATTACATTAGCCTCCTTTATTTCAACTTGTTATAATATGCTACTTCATTTCCTGCCCTAAATTCTTACATAGCACTGCTGTACACTGTTAGACAGCTGGTGTGTTTTCATCAGAAGTGGCCGCTTTTCAGTGCTCACAAAGTGATCCTCACGTACAAGCTGAAAAGCACTGAGATACCCTTCAAGATGAGAAGTCTAGGTTATCACTCTTCTTTATTAAATAGACTTTCTACACAATCTTTATGATTACAGCCCTCCCCCACATCATTGACTTGCAAGTTACTCACTGTACCGAATCTGCCTTCTGGACATACCACTATTTTAGAAAGAAAGCTGTGTTCCAAACAGAAGACCAGCATAGAGAACGTGGACTGTAATCAAGACATAGCAGCTATAGAAATGATGTGTCCTGAAACTTCTTAGTGTATGAACGCAACAGCTTGATAAAAGCTGACATTTCAGTAAGCATCATTATAATTAAGGTTACACTGGGACTTTCATTACAACCCTCCTGTTTCCACAAGCTCAAATATTCTCTTTTGGAGCTGCAAACTCTGCTCTCTGGGTTGCAACCAAGCCAGGAATTTATTTGCATTTATTTTCAAGAAGTCTAAACACAATCCGTTCTGCAGTTTTCAGTGGTGCAGTGTGACCAAGTTAATATTACTAATAAAACCCAAACTGCTGCATTTCCTGACTAACAACTGAACATTTTTGAATTATAGGCAGTGCTACCACCCCTGTATATTATTAAGGTTTCCCATTATAAGATGTTGTTTTTAATTGCCTATATCTTTGTCAAATTTTAACCATTTGGGCTCCAATTTCCCATGCCAGGTGTCTGTTTCCAGCTGAACATCTTTTTAGAAAATTTCAGCCAAAACAGTTTCTGAGAACGAGGCTAGGGAAAAATGTCTGACACAGTATAGCAGTTCTTATGTTTTGCCCATGTTAAAAAATTATTTGAAAAGTTCTGATGTCCCCATGCTTTGGAGCAGGGACATGAAAAGGGGAGAGGGGCTGGCCGGCCTTTGTGTCAGGAATATACCTTTTAAAATTCCCATTAAAATTTTCCCAAATTAGGCCAAGCTATAAGCTTTTTTTTTTTTTGGCGGGGGGAGGAGGGAAGAATCACAGTTCACACACACAGTGGAGGCTTCTTTGATTTTAGTAACTAAGAATCTCTGAAGATTCTGTCCTTACTGACCATGCTTGAGGCAGCACGGAGCAACTGAGCATTCTTCAGTTCCACCATGTGACTGATCTACACATACACTATCCCCATAGAGCATGCTCCAGCCCAGGGATACAGGCACAAAACCAAACTTTCCCCTGTAATGGCAATTACCAGCTGCTCCAGGTTGTGGTGGGACCACCAGGCATTAGAACTGAGAGCAGGGAGCCTGTCTCTACCATGCTCTCAAGGATCTCCCAGAGGGCATTTAGGCAGCATGGAGGAAGAAGCTGTTTGATTCAAATGCACAGGGGACGAAAGCTGAATTGGGAGGAGGGAAAGGAGTAGATAGGACAAAGTGTCTGGTTAAACTAGCACGGGGGTGGGGGGGACGGCGATACAGACTGGGCATGGAGACTGGGAGCAGGGGGAGTAGAGACTGGAACTGATTGGACAGGTAGGGTGAGACTGAGAGACAGCTTGGTACACAGTGGGGTGAGGGGAAGGGAAGAGCCTGGGAGAGCACTAATTTCAGACAAGGAAGTGGGGAGACAAGGGCTGGATGGACAATGAGACTGGGACTAGAAACCAGTGGTGGGAAATGGGGACAGGTGGATTGAGCGGAGGCAGATGTGACAAGGAGCAGAGGAGCAGGGCATGAACTGAGTGTGCCTCAACAAGAGAGGGGGAGCGGAGAGACTGGAACTAAGTGTGCAGAGAAAGGGGGGAGACTGGGACTCAGAGAGTGAGCCTAGGACTGGGACAAGAAGCCAGAGGAGGTGAGACTGGGAAGGCAAGGAGAATGAGACTGGGACGAGGAGCCTGGGGTGGGGAAGAGAGAGGAGAGGGACAGGACTAAAGAGGTCAAACTTGGGGGGAAAGGGAAGAAGCCTCTGTACCCTACCACAGCACATTTCCCTCCATAGTCTGGAATGGAACCCAAGATTCCCAAGTCTCATAATTTCTCAGCTGTGACTCAAAGTATGTCTCTCATCCCCCTCCAGTGCTGGTTCACACAGAGGATGCCAACCTACTAATGTTATTGATTACTCTGTTAGCTCAAGTAGCAGAAGTCCTTGTGGTGGATCTAAAGTTTTCAGCTCTGCAGATGACCCACATAGGTGTCAATGTGATGCCATGTGATGGAATTGGTCTTCTTTGGTTTGCTTTTTTAAAAGCTAGGAAGTGACACATACACAAATTATGTTAAACAAACATCAGTAAGGGTTGCAAAGTAAAGCACTCAAAAGTTAGGACATGCCAAAATTAAGATGGCCTGTGCAGACCTAGTTTGGCTCCCTTGGGCATATATGTTATGATGCTCTCTTTAATTACATGATCATATACTATTTGTTTCCACAGGACATCAGCCTCATTCAGGGCACAAGATGGATACAACTCAATTAATGGGCAGTTATTCAATATTTTGTTTTCTCATTGTTTTGTGTGTGGCTCAATGCCTTGTTTACTGCACACTATTTAAACCCTGCTCTGAAGACAGAATTATTAATTTCCTCCTGAGTTTTCTATGGAGCTCATCCTTACACTACGTAAATACTTCACAAACAATTAATTTATTTCACCACATCCCTATGAGAAGAGGGGATGATAATACACCTCTACCCCGATATAATGCCACCCAACCTAACACATATTCAGATATAACGCGGTAAAGCAGTGCTCCAGGGGGCAGGGTTACGCACTCCGGCGGATCAAATCAAGTTCGACATAATGCAGTTTCATCTATAACACGGTAAGATTTTTTGGCTCCCAAGGACAGTGTTATATCAAGGTAGAGGTGTATCCTCATCTTATGGATGGGGAAATAAGACACAGAGATCAAGGTCAAAAGTTTCTACTGATTTTTGGTGCCCAATTTTAGATAACTAGGATCTGATTTAGAGCACTTAGCATTCTACAGGACTTTATATGTTCACAGTACACCTCTCACTGACTTCAGTTGCTGCTGTGAGTGCTCAGCACCTCTGCAAGTCAGACATTCAGAAAATGAGGAACTAATATTAGTGGTCACCTGTGAAAAGTTTGATTTAAGGGACTTGCCCCAAATCACACTGACTCTGTGGCCCATGGCCTGCCGGGGATGTTTGTCGAAGGCTCCTTCACAGAGCCATAAACATGGGCCTGTACCTGGCGCAATTCACAAATTTCCCCAACACCTGTCCTTCCTGCGGTGTAGGGGAGACCCTAGCATACATCTACATAGAGTATGTCAGGTTGCAGCCCCTCTTCCAGCTCATCCAGAACCTCTTACTGAGATCCTAACACAGCACAAGGACTCTTACTTCCCCTGTTCCTGGCACACCCCCTCCATTGCCCCACAAAGTTGTGAGACCTTCTTGTCAACCAAGATGACCATCCACGACTCCAGGAGAAAGAAGCTAGATGGGTAGGGGTGCTCTGTGACTTAGGGCCTATATCTGTTACCTTGTCCATTCTCACCTTCAGGCAGAGCTCCTCCTTAGATGCCTCTGGATCCCTCGTTATTAATCTTTGACCTTACCCTGCTCCTATTTCTTTTCACTTTTTGCCCCCAGAAATCACTAGTAACCTGAGTTCAGTGGTTCTGCCCCTTTAGCTGAGAGGACAGGCCTTTAGTTTTGGGCAATCCTATTCCTGCCCTTCCTGGTACTACTAACAGTACAGTGACTCTGTGGAAGAGGTAGGAATAGAATCCAATTCTCCAGGGCAGCATTCACTTGTCTTAACCATGAAATTGTCATTTCTCTTCCTGCAATTCCTTGCCTCCTTCACTACACATCTTCCAACTTCTGCAATAAACAAGGCAGGGTCCTATAGACAACAGCTGACTGTCTCTCCATATTCATCCCCAGATCATGTTCATCCTGTGCACTAAAAGAGGTGGAATCTAGTGTAAAATGTATGTGATCATTGTGACTTAAATGCCCCCCTGCAGTCACACCCTACACACTGCTGTAATAATCTTTGTACAAAATATGCCTTGTGAGGTATGATTTGAAAACCGATAATACATTGATCAATATTTTTGTCTAATGTACGTATAAAATGTGTATTAAGAGTTATGAACATAAGCTGAAATTATGACTGAAATGTGTTTACCATACAAGTCTGGGGAGGGGTAAACCCCTTTCTTAATCACAAAGGACACACTAACGCCTCTAGCCAGTTGTCAGCAAAGTTGATTGGCAATCACCGGTCAAGTGGCCATTCTTTGGCAACAGAGGACCGCAGGACAAAAATCAATCTGCATTTTAGCAAGCAGCAACATGGAACCTTTTTCACTCTTTATCCTCACAGTGGGAAGGCAATTTATCCCTCAGGCAAATGCATTTCAAAGGCTGACTGGACTGAAAGCAAGGGACAAAAACACACCAGGTATTCTCTTTCTCTTCCTATCTCTTTCATCTAAGACAACAGCCTTTGGACTTTGGGAGGAGTTCTGACCTGAGAATTTGGTCAGCCCTGTTGCTAAGAACATGTGGTAAGGATTTTACCTTGAACCAAGTTAAGTTTCTGAAGTTTTAGTCACTAGAAAGCATTTCATCTTTCTCTTGTAACCATTTCTGACTTCAATACCTTATACTTGTACTCATTTAAAATCTAACTCTTTGTAATTAAACTTGTTTTATTCTTTAATCAAAACTAATCCAGTGTTGCATTTAAACTGAATTGTTTGGTAATGCCAATTAAAGTACCAAACTGTTGTATATTCACTCTTTACAGAGGCAACAGACCTCTAACATCTGAACTGTCTGAGAGAGCTGGACAGTGCAGAACACACCTTTTGGGGAAAATCCAAGAGTGGGAGTGTGTTGGGGTCACCCTGCAAGCGGAAGCCAGAGTGTGACTGGAATGCTGCTGGCAGGCTGCAACTATTGACAGACACTCAGGCTGTGACCTGCATGCTGTTTGTGAGGGGTCCAGCCTTCGAAACTACAGCAGCAAAGCATTGTGAGACACCCAAGACTACAGGGCAGGTGGTGACACAACCCCACACTAATCTGGACTGTACCCCAGAATGTGATAATCATGTAACTGAAGTCTCTATCATTATAAATATGCTCACAAGGAGGCCAAATTAAGCCTGTACAGGCAATTTTAAATCTGACATTTCTAAACTTGTGAGTGCTGGACTTTGTTATCTTAAGCATTATTCTTTTAGCATGGCTTTCTGTGTACAGTTTAATTTACTTAGAGGTTCTTAGACCTTAGAAGTGATGAAAACTACCATCTAAACCATCTTTTCCTAAGCCACAAGAATCAGCTATGGCCATCTAATGAGGACACATGAAAGACAAAATAAGTTAGAGTAAAAATTACATCCTATTCATTCGACAACAGGCCAACTCTGACCCAGCTGGGACAGCAAAGATGATAATTTGGAGGGCAGCACAGCAGGCACTGAGGATTCCTGTTATTGCCTCCTTGTATGAAACTCCTCAGAGGAAGAGGCGTGCCGGATTGGCAGGTAGTGATCAATCTATTGGGGATCGATGTATCCCGTCTAGATGAGACGGGATACATCGATCCCCAAACGTGCTCCCCGTGGACTCCAGAACTCCACCAGGGCAAGAGGCAGAAGCGGAGATGATGGGGGAGCGGCAGCCGTCGATCCCGTGCCACAAGGATGCAATGTAAGTCAATCTAAGTCGATCTAAGATACATCGACTTCAGCTACACTATTCTCGTAGCAGAACTTGCGTATCTTAGATTGATTTCCCCCCACCCAGTGTAGACCAAGCCAGAGTACAGCAAGCTGTTCTGATGGCTGTGCAAATAAATGCCCTTTCCCAGCACAGATTCCTGTGTCAAAGAAGCTAGAAGTGTTATTAGTAAACAGGTCAGGGAATTATTTTTAAAGTAATTTTAACCAGCTAGTGACTCACTCAAGGTCACATGAGAAGTCTGTGGTAGAACTGAGAACACAGGAGTCTTGGTGCTTAAGAACCCCTTCTTCCAAATGTTGTTCCCTGGCCATCCTCTCTGTTTTCACTATTTAAGCTTGTCTATTTCTTACCACTGTGTCAAGGTTTGAGTCTTAAGACAGCATCATATCAACATAAGCCAGTGTCTCATTTCCTGACACCAAAGCTTTTGCTGATGCCTCCCTTGTTGTCTTCAACCCTACAGTTTGCCACCCCTTGCTGAGCTCTAACTCAGACTAATCTTCTTGTGGCAAGGGCCATTCGATTTTTGCTAAAGTGCCAGGCTCACTGGGGATGCTAATTGAAGGGGGGGAGGGGAAGGGGAGAGGTTCTGTATATCCCGCTGCGGTAAGTGAACGTCATGGTTATAGCTAAGTCCTGTCCACACTATGGTAATCACCATGAACTTCTGACCACAGCGTAATTAGAGAACCAGTGTAACCAACATATGGCTTCACTGGAAGTCTGTTGGGGTTACCTCTTCAAGAGGTCTTGGGGGAGAAATGGACATAATGCAAATTCCACTCCCTGGGCCGCCAGAGGGTAAATTCCCTTCTTCTAACACCTACAGACAGACTGCTTGGGGACACAGAGCCCATGGGGGATGACGGCCAGTTAGACATCGCCACTGCTGCAGCATCCTCCACCAGCGCCAGGGCGTATCACAGTGGGAGAAGGGCTGCTGGCCCCGGGAAGAGACACAGATGTGTGGGGGGACCTTGCCAGTGCCCTGCCCTCCCCCCTCGGACACGGACCACGCAGGTGCCAGGCCCCTCTGGGGCCCCACTGGTGGGCAGCGCTCCCCGCCGCCCCGGCCAGGAATCTGCCTCTCACGAAGCCCTCGGCCCGGGCCCCCCAGCAGCGGGGGAGCGCCACTGCGAAGCCGAAGCGAACAGGGGGCGCCGCGCCGGTCGCCCGGTCTCCGGATTCTCCGGTCCCACTGGCGCCGGAGCTACACCGCGCCCGGCCGGCCGGCCCGGGCCCCTCCCTCAGACCCTGGAGCCCGCGGTCCCGACCGGCTTCCCGGCGCCGCGGCTCTCCGCCGCCTCATGAGGCCCCGGCTCGTGCCCGCTCTCCCACCCGGCAGTCGGCGCCGGGGCAGCGAGGCCCTCGCGCCTCCAGCCGACGCCCACGGGCTCAATAGCCTAACGGCCCGCCCCTGGCCGGGCTGCCCTTTCGTCAGGCCCGGGTCCCTTCAGGTGCGCTGCCGGCTTGCGCGGGGGCGTAGCAGTCGGGCCATGGGGAAGGGTGTTGTCCCCCTGCACCTCGCCCGACTGCCCCCTTTGCCCCCCGACGACGCACCCCCGCCCACTCTGCCCCTTTTCCCTTCTCCAGGCCCCCGCCCGATGCCCCCTTTGCCCCCCCGCCCACCTGTCCCCCTTTGCCCCCCGCCGGCCCCCCGCGCCGACATGCCCCTTTTTCCCTTCCTCCGGCCCGCCCGACCGCCCCTTTTCCCTTTCTCAGACCAGCCCGACCTGCCCCTTTGCCCCCCCCCTGACCTGCCCTAGCCCCCTTTGCTCCCTCTTCCCCCCCCGCCCTGCTCTGCCACCCCCAGTGTCCTGACCTGGGAGTGGCAGAGCAGGTTGGGGCATGGGGGTGCCAGCGGGGAGAAAAGGGGCTAGGGGGCAGGTCAGGGCATGGGAGTGCCAGCTGGGGGAGGGGGCTAGGGGACAGGTCAGGACACTGGGGATGGCCTAGCCCCAGGGAAGGGGGGTTAACAGAGGAGAGCATTGGGGGGAGCCTAGCCCAGGGGAAGAGGGGGTGGGCTAGCCAAGGGGAGCATTGGGGGGGCCTAGCCCAGGGGAAGAGGGGGTGGGCTAGCCAGGGGGAGCATTGGGGGGTGCCTAGCCAGGGGAAAGAGGAGGGCGGGCTAGGGGGCAGGTCAGGCATTGGGGGTGGCCTAGCCACAGGGAAGGGGGGGGCTAGCAGGGGAGAGCATTGGGAGGTGCCTAGGCCAGGGGAAGAGGGGGTGGTATAGCCAGGGGGAGGAGGGAGCTAGCAGGGGAGAGCATGGGGGGCATGCCTCACCAGGGGGAGAACTAGTAGCAGTAGGAAGAGGTGCTCATTTCTCCAAGGCTGGGAGTGATGGAGAACATGCTCTAGCTAGATAACCAGTCCTCTAGGAATAAAGCTCTCATGGTCATGCAGGCTCCCCTGGCAATAGTGCAGGGATGAAAATGGACTGTGCACTAGGCCCCAAGCACTGGAACAGGTTCCACAGGCCCTGGGGGTCAAAGAGCCCCAATGCTGTGGATACAGAGCCAATAGGGGCAGCAGGTTTGTATGATTTTTGGTGGGGTGCAAAATAAGTCCAAGCCCCCCCTCCAACTACACACCTAACTAAGGTTCTGGGAGGGGGTTTGAGTACTGGATGCAGGCTCTGGGCTGGGATGGGAAATGGAGTGCAGACTCAGAGAGAGTTCGGGTGCAGGCTCTGGGCTAGGAGAGAGGGTTAGGGTACAGGATATGGGGCTAGGCCAAGAATGAGGAGTTTGGGGTGCAGCAGACAGGTTGTCCTGGAGCAGGAGGCCAGAGAGGAGGACTCCCTGCAGCCCTCTCCCTGCCTGCAGCTGCCATGCACTTTCTCCCCTCCACAGGTGCAGCAGCTGCCTCAACCTGGTGCTCCCTCATAGCCAGAAGCAGCCTGCAAAGGAGCGCAGAATGGAACTGCAGGGAGCAGCTACCTGCTGCCCAGGGCAGGGATGGCTACTCGGAAGAGGCACACAAGGGTAGCTGGGAGGGCCAGGGGAGAGACCCAGCCCCGAACATTAGTGGAGACAGGCCACCCAGCTCCTGAAATTGCTGGAGCCTGGGCACACTGGGGCCCACACAACTCACCATCCCTGAGAGCCGTCTCAGAGGCTTAAGACAGCAAACCTCAGAAGCGAAGAGTTTCAGGCACTAGCCTTCACACTCCTCGTCATCTCTAGAAGAGCAGGAACCTCAATAGCACTAATGCCAGGTAGAAAACCATTTTGTCAATAAGTGTCCAGAATCAAGCTCTCTCTGAGTCAACCAGGTGGCCTGAAGAGCTTCTCCAGCACTTGATAATTAACACATCACTCCTGTTCTTTACAGATCAAACACATCTGGGTTTTGACCTCCGAAGCACAAGGGCAGGTGACTTTTTTAGTAACCTCATCCATGCTGCCTGCAGGGGCAACGGCCCCAAGGCAGGGAGAATAGCTAGAGAGAGAGAAACTGGAGCAATGTGTCTGATATTAAGGGAAGCAGCCCAAGAGGTCTAGCCATACCTGATTTCCCCCCAACAGCACAGGCACTGAAAAAAGATTGACTAGGTGACTAGTTAGCTGACTACATTAAAAAGCAGCACCCAAAAGGTGCAAAGAGAAAGAGAAAGCTGAGAGGACAAGCATTAAAGGCTACAGTGCTCCGAGTTCGCTCCACCATAAGCAGTCAAAGGAAAGTGGAGGAAAGTGTTTCCACCCTTGTGTGTGTGGAGGCAGGTGACCACAATGGACACTGCTTTCTGGCCAATACCAAGGGCACATTCACGGCGGGGGCGGGGGTTCCACAGGGAGAATTTCAGATTTTAAAATAAAAGTTCACATACTGGAGTATGATGCTGAGGCAAGGGAAGGATGCTGTGGCAAATACCATGACCAGAGAATCAAAAAAGAACTAGATAAGTTCATGGAGGATAGGTCCACCAATGGCTATTAGCCAAGATGGGCAGGGCTGCAAAACCGTGCTCTGATAAGTGTCCCTAGACTCTGTTTGCCAGAAGCTCAGAATGGGCCACAGAGGATGGATCACTTGATGATTGCCTGTTCTGTTCATTCCCCCTGGGGCACCAGCCATTGGCCACTGTTGGAAGACAGGATACTGGGCTAGATGGACCTTTGGTCTGACCGAATATGGCTGTTCTTTTGTTTGCTTGTTTTTGGAGTGCTGTGAATGTCATTCTTTTTATGCTGGAAAGGTACTATCGAAGAAGGTTTTGCAACCTAGAGGTGTTCAGACTCTGCAACCAACCAGTCTCCTTTGGAAGTTCATTCCGTAGCCATATCCCTATGACTCACAGCACTTTGTCCTGCACTCATGTTTTCACTTTGGGCTTTGTGATCTGCACTCTCCCATATTTGCAAAACTCTTGGCAGTTCAAAGATTGATATTTGGTCTTTTATGCAGCTATGTAACAAGGCACTGGTCCTGGGATGCACATGCACATGTTCCAAGACTGGCCTCCTTTCACAGAATTGCTTTTCAAGTGAGGGGTCTGAGGGAATAGCAAGGTCATGTGACTATGTAAAGGGGCATGCTGAGAGATATAAGGGCAGCTTGTGTTTTGTTAGGAAGACTCCAAGGATAGAGACAATTTTCCACAGTTCCCAGGCAGAGGGAAAGGAACCTGCAGGAAGGAGAAGCCTGCAGGGAAGGTGGTGGTCAGACTAGATGATCTCAATGCTCTCTTCTATCCTTGGATGCTATGACTATGAAAAACATTCAGTTGAGAGATTTGCAGGAAGAAAATCTCAGCTGGGACAGGATTATAAAGGATTGGGAAGTTCTGGAAAGAAGGCAAAACCTGGTAAACACCTGGAAGAACTATTGGAGCACTGGGAAAGTCTGAAAGGAACTGCAAAAAGAACAGGAGTACTTGTGGCACCTTAGAGACTAACATTTATTTCAGCATAAGCTTTCGTGGGCTACAGCTCACTTCTTCGGATGCACAGAATGGAACATACAGACACAAGATATTTATACATACAGAGAACATGAAAAGGTGGAAGTACCCATACCAACTGTAAGAGGCCAATCAATTGAGATGAGCTATCATCAGCAGGAGAAAAAAAACCTTTGAAGTGATAATTGAGATGACCCATAGAAGGTGTGAGGAGAACTTAACATAGGGAAATAGATTCAATTAGTGTAATGACCCAACCATTCCCAGTCTCTGTTTAAACCTAAGTTAATTGTATCAATTTGCATATTAGAGTTCAGCAGTCTCTCTTTGGAGTCTGTTTCTGAAGTTTTTTTGTTGCAAAATTGCCACCTTCGAGTCTGTCACTGAGTGGTTAGAGAGGTTGAAGGAACTGGTGAGCCTGGAAAAGCAGGTTGGGAGACACTGACTTTGAGCTGTTTTGTTATGATGTTCTTAATTGCAGCAGACATGGGGGCTCAACGTTAGGTCTTCCCAGCAGACAGCACCAGATGACTGACAGCAAAGGGTCAGATCAGAGCAGTATTACTTTCAACTTACTCTACTTTGAGAAACTCTCAACAGCAGCAGGTGCACTAGAGCTGTTTGTATGCAGTCAGCATGACAGACAACCCAGAATTGTTTCACATTTTTACCATTACAACCACAAGACCTAGAAACTTACTCTTAAAAAGCAATGCTTAAAGCCTCTGTAAATCTAGGAGCTTTCCCATTCTCACTCTCACTCCCCTTATGAAGGACAGTTTTCTTTCAAGATGATATTTCAGGCCTGGCAGGCATATTGGTGGGGTGCTGCCCGCAAGGCCTGAATCGCTGCCTCAGCAGGTGCAAATGAACCTTTCAGCTCTTTGTGTGGTGTTGGACAGCGCCAACAGTAACAATCTGCTGCAATTAATGATCATGTGAAAAGTGCTGTCAGTCATTTCTAGTTACTGCAGACAAGCACCTACCCAAGTGAGTAGTACAATTCAAACCCACCTTCCTGCCTCAGGAGCGCCAAGCCTAGCGCTAGTTGCTATTTGAACTTACATTTTACAGAGTGACAAGGTGAATGAGGTAATGTTTTTTATTGGACCAACGTGAGAGACACGAGAAGTTAGTCCAATAAAAGATATTACCTCACCCACCTTGTCTCTCTAATATCCAAGGACTGACACAGCCACACCAACACGGCATTTTACAGAATGCCAGTCATGAGCACAACCCTACTCTTTCTGGTAGATTTGCAATTGTTCTCAGCTTTTTCTTCCCATAAAACTCAGGAAGCTGTTCTGGTTTCTCACTTGTGGACTTTGATCTGTAGGTAGGAAAATGCCACCTGAATCCTTATCCCAGGGGTGGCCAACCTGAGCCTGAGGAGGAGCCAGAATTTACTGATGTACATTGCCAAAGAGCCACAGTAATATGGCAGCACCCCCCCACCAATCAGTGCCTCCCCCTCCCTCCCCGCACCTCCAGATCACCTGTTTTGTGGCATGCAGGAGGCTCTGGAGGGGAGGGAGAGGAGTGAGGGCATGGCAGGCTCAGGTGAAGGGGCAGGAAAGGGTGGAGTGGGGGCAGGGCCTGGGGCAGAGCAGTGAGCACCTCCCAGCACATTGGGAAGTTGGCGCCTGTAGCTCCAGCCCTGGAGTCAGTGCCTATACAAGAAGCCGCATATTAACTTCTGAAGAGCCGCATGTAGCTCCGGAGCTACAGGTTGGCCACCTCTGCCTTTTCTTCCCTTTGAGACAGCCTCACTGACCACACCTTTCTCCTCTAGGACAAAAGGGTATTGTTTCCAAATTAGTTACTTTCAAAGCTGAGAGAAACCAGCTATGATTCTCTCCTTCCTCTACATTATAAAAAGACTAACACTATAACACCATAATATAAGATAGCAATACACCCTCTGCTGGATTAGGAACAGAGGAATTGCCAGGCTGGATCAGACCCAATGTTTATCTCATCCAGTATCCTGCCTGACACGGGCCAGAACCAGATGCTTCAGAGAAAAATCCAAAACCCCAGCAGTAGACATATGTAATAGTCTGCACCTCCAACATTAGGCCTCATCCTGCTCTCTTGGTAGAGTTTGGCTTAAACCCAGAAGTTTGAAGTTTAAAATCCATTCCAGAATTTTTTCATTATGTTGTCAGATATTTTTGTTATCCATATATTTGTCCAGTGCTTTAGTAAGTCTTGTTAAGTTTTTCGCCTCAATGACTTCCTGTAGCAATGGGTTCCACATTCCAATTGTGTTGTAAGTAAAAGTATTTCCTTTTATCAATTTTGGATTTCCCATCTTTTAATAGAATTGAATGTCCCCTTGTTCGTGTCATGAGACCATGGAAAACCAAAGCTCCGGATCTGCCTTCTCTAGACCATTTTTAATGTATTTCTATCATTTCTCCTCTTATTCATCTCCTTTCTTTTCACATGAGAGCTTTTCCAGGCCCTTGATCATTCTCATGGCTCTTTCTGAATCCACTCTAGTTTTGCAATACCCTTTTTGACACTGGGTAACCAGACCTACACATAGTATCCAGATGAGTCTGCACCATTGATTAATAAGCCATTAGACTATTTTGTATTATTCTCCATCCCATTCATTATTAATCTTAACATCTTTGCTTTTTTGACCACTGCTTCAAAACTGCAGATAGTTCAGTAGAGCCCTTTGGTTCAGTGATGCCCTGGTCCCTTCCCTGAGATGATACTGTTAATTTAGAACCCTATAAATTGCATGACTAGTTTAAATTTTTCCCTCCAACGTGCATTACGTTGGCACTGAACTTCATTTGCCATCATGTTGCTCATTCCCCTAGCCTGTTTAGGTCTCTCTAATGTTCCCTGTAGTCCTTGTTGCTCCTGAATAACCTCAACACTGTCATCTGCAAATTTCACTGCTCACTACCGTCTTTTCAGATCATCAGTAAATATATTGCCTCTTGTGGCAAAGATTGAGATAGAGAGTATGTCTACACTACAGGATTATTCCGATTTTACATAAACTGTTTTTTTTAAAACAGATTGTATATAGTCGCGTGCACGTGGCCACACTAAGCACATTATTTCGGCAGTGTGCGTCCATGTACCGAGGCTAGTGTCGATTTCCGGAGCGTTGCACTGTGGGTAGCTATCCCGTAGCTATCCCATAGTTCCCGCAGTCTCCTCCACTCATTGGAATTCTGGGTTGAGATCCCAATGCAAAAACAGTGTCGCGGGTGATTCTGGGTAAATGTCGTCACTCAATCCTTCTTCCGTGAAAGCAATGACAGAATCATTTCGCGCCCTTTTTCCCTGGATTGCCCTGGCAGATGCCATAGCATGTCAACCATGCAGCCCGTTTAGCCTTTTGTCACTGTCAACATATGTGTACTGGATGCTGCTGACAGACGCGGTACTGCAGTGCTACACAGCAGCATTCATTTGCCTTTGCAAGGTTAAAGAGACGGTTACCAGCTATAGCACCGTCTGCAATTGGAAATTGGCAATGACGGTTATCAGTCCTTTGTACTGTCTGCTGCTGTCATGGGTGCTCCTGGCTGGCCTCGCTGAGGTCGTCCGGGGGCGCATGGACAAAAATGGGAATGACTTCCCAGGTCATTCCCTTCTTTATGTTTTGTCTAAAAATAGTCAGTCCTATGAGGCAAGTGTACTAGAGAACCAGACAGCACAGCTGCTCCGGGTCAGAGCCCCAGAGATCCCGCAGAATGATGATGCCATTCTAGGGGGTGCCCCTGCAACAACCCCACCCGTTGCTTCCCTCCTCTCCCAACCCTCCTGGGCTACCGTGGCAGTGTCGCCCCATTTGTGTGATGAAGTAATAAAGAATGCAGGAACAAGAAACACTGACTTTTTAGTGAGATAAAATGAGGGGGAGGCAGCCTCCCGCTGCTATGATAGTCCAGGCAGTACAGAATCTTCATTAGACATGAAGGGGGGAGGGGCTGCTGGAGCTCAGCCTCCAGCTGCCATGATGAGGACGGTTACCAAGCCGGGAATGACTGGGAGTCATTTCCATTTTTGCCCAGGCGCCCCCGGCCGACCTCACTGAGGCCAGCCAGGAGCATTCACAGGATGACGACGATGACGGATATCAGTCATTTTGCACCGGCTGCCACCGAGGAGGGGAGGGGATGCTGCTGTTCCAGCACTGCAGCACCCCGTCTACTAGCAGCATGCAGTAGACATAGGGTGACATTAAAAAAGACGAGAAACATTTTTTTCCCCCTTTTCTTTTGGAGGGAGGGGGGAAGGGGGTAAATTGACAACATATACCCTGAACCACCCAGGAAAAATGTTTTTGACGCTTCAGGCATTGGGAGCTTAGCCAAGAATGCAAACACTTTTCGGAGACTGCGGGGACTGTGGGATAGCTCCAGAGCTGCCTGGCCACGCCTCCACATAGGAGCCAGAGAAGGAACCTGCCGCTGCTTCCGGGAGCTGCTTGAGGTAAGCGCTGCCCGGAGCCTGCACCCGAGTCTCCCCCCATGCCCCAACCTCCTGCCCCAGCCCTGAGGCCCCTCCTAACCCCTCAATCCCAGCCCAGAGCACCCTCTTCATCTCAAGCCCCTCATCCCCAGCCCCACTCCAGAGCCCACACTCCCAGACAGAGCCTGCATCCCTTCCTGCACCCCAACCCCCCTGCCCCAGCCCTGATCCCCCTCCCACCCTCTGAACCCCTTGGTCCTAGCCCACATCCCAAACTCCTCATCCACAGCTCCACCCCAGAGCCTGCAGCCCCACACCAGCCCAGAGCCCCCTCCCACACCCTGAACTCATTTCTGGCCCCACCCTGAAGCCTGCACCCCAACCCCAATTTTGTGAGCATTCATGGCCCACCATACAATTTCTATTCCAAGATGTGACCCTCGGGCCAAAAAGTTTGCCCACCCCTGGCGTACAGCACTAACAGGATAGCTTCTGGGCTTTTATAAGACCTAGAAAAGGCATATGATCAAGCAGACAGAATGATACTCAGACCAGTACTGAGGAAATATTGAGTGTCCGATGATTTAATAACTATGGTGAATGCATAACACTGATCCAAAGATATTTTGGAATAACAAGCCCCTTTGAAATGGAAGTCGGACTATATCAGAAGTTGGCCCTCAGTCAGCTTCTGTTTATTGTATTGATGGACTGTGTCAGCAGGAAGATCCCAAAGAGAAACGGTGAGAAGCTGTTATAGGCAGATAACATAGCAATAAGTATCAGAGGGGGAGCTGTGTTAGTCTGGATCTGTAAAAGCAGCAAAGAGTCCTGAGGCACCTTATAGACTAACAGACGTATTGGAGCATGAGCTTTCGTGGGTGAATGCCCACTTCGTCGGATAGCAATAAAGGCACCCTCAAAAGAAGACCTAGAGGAACTAATAAACCAGTAGTACGACCAACTATGCAGGCATGGGACAAAAGTGAACATGACTAAGACGAGGTCATGTGGATCATTAGAGGTGCCACAGGGAAACTGGATATAGAGATTAATGGAGTAAGACTAAACCAGACTGATCAGTTCAAGTACCTTGGTAAATGGGTTATGGAAGCAGGCATGCTTGAATGTTAGATTCAGTGCAGCCTGGAGAGTGCTGGACAAGTGTGAAACAACATCTCAAGTGTTGTTTCTGACAGAAAATAGGGTACTGAGGCTGAAAACCCAACTGGACAGAACTGGGGTGCCCCCCAAAGTGTTCAAGATGAGACATCTTCATGCACTAAAAGGAGTAACATGAAGATACAGATTTCAAAATAAAAACCTCGAGATGGAAGTCAAAGTCCATGATGTGGCTGACAAAATCCAAGACGAACAACTTCACTGGTTTGGAGACATACAGAGGATGAATTAAGAGAACCTGGTGAAGACAGCATGGCAGGAGAGGGTGATAAGAAAGCAACCCCAGTGAAAGCCCAGGAAGCAATTGGTGGATTGCATCAAAGAAGATGGACCTTAATGCCAGCCTGGACAGAAAAAGATAGCAGATGCTTGCATGAAAACCTGACTCCAGATGATGAGGCATAGGGAAGTAGGGTGACCAGACAGCAAACGTGAAAAATCAGGATGGGGGTGGGGGGTAATAGGAGCCTATATAAGAAAAAGACCCAAAAATTGGGACTGTCCCTATAAAATCAGGACATCTGGTCACCCTATAAGGTAATAAATATATTAAACATAAGACCTAAAACAGGACCTTGAGAAAAAGTGGTAAATTATCAGTAATAGTGCAGACAAGGCAAAAGTTTTGTCAATAAAATATTTCCATTTTGTATTTGGGAAAAGAAGATGATGTTATATGTGATAACACTTCCCATTCCACTAGCATCTCAGGAAGATGCTAAACAGCAACTACTAAAATTAAACGTTTTAAAATGTGCAAATCCAGATAATCTGCATCTAAGAGTTTTAAAAGAGCTAATTGGATAGATTACTCAAACATAGATGTTGGTTCTTCAGTAAGTCTCAGAACACCAGGAAATTCCAGAGGACTGGGAGCAAGCGAATGCTGTGCCAATATTTAAAAAGGGAGAACAGGACGACCAGGATAATTAGAGGCCTGTCAGTCTTACATCAATCCAGGGAAGATACAGGATTCAATTAAGAAATAAATAAAGGGGGTTAATATAATTCACATCAATCACCATGGGCTTATGGAAAACAGATCTTGTCAAATTAAACTTATTTAAAAAAATCAAGTTAACAGTTTGGTTGATAAATATACAGAGACTTCTGTAAGGCATTTGACTTACAAACATACAGCATTTTGATAAAAAAAATTAGAATATCAAGTTAACAAGGCACATTGGTTAAACACTGGCTAAATGAAGGGCCTCAAAATGTAATTGTAAACATCACTGAGCAGGTGTGTATCTAGTGGAGCCCCACAGAGATTGGTTCTTGGCCCTATGCTATTTAACATTTCTATAAATGACCTGGAAGAAAGTAAAATAATCACCAATAAAGTTTGCAGATCACACAAAAATTAGAGGAATGGTAAATAATGAAGGAGAGATTTGCAATACTTTGTAAGCTGGGTGCAAGTAACCAATATGCATTTTGATATGGTTACATATAAAATTTATGTCTTGGAACAAGGAATGCAGGCCATACTTACAGGATAGGGGAAAGTAGTGACTGAAAACAATTTGGGGGCCTGGGTGGTGTATCTCATAGGCAGGGGAAGGCTGTACCTACCCAAACAGCCTCACATGGCCCTGGCCACACTCTGTCCAGAGGGCCCCCGCCTACTCCTGGTTGCCCCAGCCCAGGCAGGCTGCTCGGATTTGGGGTAGCTGGGGTTGCCCAGTGCTGGAGGTGTCCCTGGCACTGGGACCATGCCACCCAGCTGGGGGTCCACACACCACCCACCACTCCGGGGCTGGGGGGGGTCACATGCCACCCGGTGCTCTGAGGCATGGGAGGGCAGGGGGAGGACACATGCCGGCCATTCACCCAGTCCTCCGGGGGGCCACACACTGCCCGGTGCTCTGGGGGGCTTGGTGGGGTCTGTGTGTCACCTGCCTGCCCAGTGTTCTGGGGCTGGGGAGGCATGATGCTATGGCCAAAAGGTTAATGTGATCCTGGAATACATAAACAGGGCAATCTCAAGTAGCATTAGAGAGACATTATATTACTTCTACATTTGGCACTAGTGCAACTACTGTAGAATGCTGTGTCTAGTTCCAATGTCCCCAAATTCAAAAAGGATGTGGATCAGTTGGAGAGGGTTCAGAGTAGAGCAATGAGATTAAAGCAGGGTTTCTAATCCTTTTATATAGTATAGACTCAAGGAGCTTAACCAAGAGAAAGTTAAAGCGTGAATTGATTACTGACTACAAATATCTACCTGGAGAGCAAATATTTAATGATGGGCTCTTTAGTCTAGCAGATGTAGGTATAATGCCTGGAGTTGAAGCTAGACAAATCAGGCATACATTTTTAACAGTGAGGGTAACACTGCTCTACAGCCAAAATGCTTCTGAAATAAATGTAGTCAAACTTTACTAATTCTGGGTCACTGAGAATGAAAATGATGCTCAAAATTGTTGATTGGCTCTAGTCTAGCTGTTGGGCTCCAGACTACAGCAGTGGAATCTCCTGGCAGGTGA